>NC_082698.1:75779547-76080415 GCF_949987515.2 Delphinus delphis | reverse complement strand
CACATTTCTCGGGAACGTTTGGTGTTCGCCTCCGAGTTGAATTTTGTGCCTGAGGTGACAGGCTGTGAGCAGGGGCAGCATCTCCCCTTTTTAGCCAATAGCATAATTGTTATGCAGCCTCAGTAAAATCACATCCCTGCTTGTAGTTTACATTAATCAATGTAAATATATGATTGACCAACTCATATTGTTCAGTAGGATCATTGTCAAATGCTATATATACACACACAATTTGTTTTCTTCAGTAACTACAAAGATGGAAAAAAATGTTTAATTTTTCAGGTTTATTGAGATATAACTGACATATCACATCAGTTTAATTTTAAATACATAGATTGAAACCCAAAGTTTTAATTACTTACCAAATGGTGTGTGTGTGTGTGTGTGTGTGTGTGTGTGCGCGCGTGTGAGCGCACACGTGTATAGGCACAAGCACATGGAATACGGGGGAGCGGGGTTAATCAATGAGAGAATGGAGCTGGCATGTGTTCCTCACATCAAGAGGAAAAGAAGAAATCATCTGTTTAAATTGAAAAGATGTAGGCCAAAAAGTAAATTGGAGCCTGTGGGTTTTGGGAATTTCCTTTGAAAGAATTTTTTTCTAATACCTTGTCATCAAAACTGATTTGGAGCAATTAAAACAGAAAGCAAGTATGTGTAATCTTCTTGTCTATCAATTCAAAACACAGGAAATTTTAGATAATTTAATAAACATAAAAGGGAATGATAAAAGGAACCCAATTAAGAGAATGAACACTCTCAACTATCAGCAAGTAATACTGAGATAACTGAATAATTCTAGAGAGAATGAATGGCAAATTTTAAATAGCAAATCATTTAATGGCACTGCAGAAGGATTGGAAAATGAAAAGAAATTAAGATGAGAGTTATTTGAATGTTTACAAAACTATAAAGTTAATTCTGGGAAAGAGAATCCACAAGAATATAAAAATACAGACATTCTGCTTCAGTAAATATGAACAGCAAACACAACAGATAACTGAGGGTGGGTTTATTCTGATCATTAAGGCCACTCCCCATTTATCTCCAACTAATATGCTGATTTCCATTTTGTTCTGCTTTGCTTCTTTGAGCACCCAGTACTGATTTTTCATTTTGTTCCCTTCACCAAACATATGTCAAACAATTCACCTTGTGTGCCCTGTGATTTTTGTCTACTTTCTAACTTTTTTCCTATTTTCATTTCACTTGTCAACTTCCACATACTCATGGTATCATCTACCTTATATTTCCATGTATTTTCTCATGCATTTCAGCTCTTCCTTCGATATGTACATGTTTAATGAGAGCTGATTATGTATAGGACATAATTAATTCATTTTACACTTGTTTTTCCTAAGTTTAAGTATCAAAATATTTCCTTAAATTCTCCAGATATTCTCTTCTTTGTTGCCTTTTTTGTTAAAAAAAAATAAAATTTCTCATTTGCACATTCAATGATTAAATTCCATTTTAAAGAAAGCCCTTTGAGGGTTTTCAATATAACACCATGGATTTGTTCACAACTAACCCAAGAAAAATAGATCTTTGATAGATATCATAGAGGGATTAGAAAGCACATTGGGACACATTGCCCCAATCTAATCAAGAATTGCAATTACAGTGTGATCTGTGTATCTCTGCATGCCCGTAACTCAGCGTTCTTATTCCCATAAGATCAGAGCAATTCTGATTGCTTTCAATTCATTGCTCTGACACACTCGATTAGCACATAAATAATTTTGTTCTGTTTATCAACTTGGATCTTTGTTCTTCATCATTAAAGTTCCATATTTAATTATAGACTAGTTATTAAAAGAAAGCCAAGAATGCCAAATTCTCCATAGACTTTTAATGAAATAGCCTATTAAAATGATTTCAAACTAAAGTGATGCCACTGGACAGCTGAAATTCAATACGCAATCCACAATTCTAATCATAAACATCAAAATAGAGTTGCTCAACTTTTCTCTATTGGTTCTTTGTAAATATCCTCATCTTCATATTGGCAAATTAAATGAATGTACTTCATTAATCTCATTCCAGTTGGGTAACTGAAATGTAATTTTAGTGCTTATTCTCATTCATTATGAACTTGCACGCAAAGACAGGTTATGTTACTTCAGTATTTTCTCCCTTCCTATCTTGCTTTATTCCATGATTGCCTTGTCTCCTTAAAGTACTAAAACTTTAATCTAAGGCCAGAATATATTTCCACCAGGTGCCCAAGTGATCCTTTGGTTCTCTAATAATACTTTCTTTCTTGACCATGGGATTGACTTTTGCCTTTCTCCCTAAGAAGGTATCATGTCTTCCCATTGCACAGTATATAGGATCCTAGATTTTCTAATATATATCCTAGATCTTCATCATATCAACTCATCAAGATACTGTGGTTCCTCTAATTGTCATTTCATCTTTGATTTATATTCACTATTACTTCTTCTGATTAAATTTGTTCTACTCCTTACAGTGGTGTCTTTTGGTAGTTTTTACCTGAAATCCAAAGATATAACAGTTTTGTGTGTGGAGGTGGGGTGGGGTGGGGTGGGGTGGGAGGGTGGGTTCAGTCTTCAATTAAATGTGTTAAAGTAATTCCCCTAAGTGTTTTAGAAATTCCTTTAAGTGGATTACCTGGAACAAGTCACCATTTTATTGAGGTCATTTTATTTAATGGTTAGATTTTCTAACCTCAGTGCTACCACACTAAAGGAAAGTTTGTTCATTTTCTATCACAATTATATACCACTGAGGTTAGAAAATCTAATCCTACTATATTATGTAGGATAATAAACGTTATGTAGGAAGGAAATGTTATAAATTCTTCCACTTTGGGCGTTTTTAAATTGAGGCAATTATTGAGATGATGAGCATTGGCTGAGGTTGAAATCTACAAACCAATTAGGGTGTAGTATCAATAGAATCATTGTCTTTTGTGCTCTTGGATTAGAATAGTGATCTGACCTTTCTGTGTATTTAGGATGAAAATTATATATATTTCACATTTTTTATTGGGGCTCTTCCTTAAGTCCTGTGGGCAGTAGTGATATCTTGACATTTTGATGAAAAGAATTATATTGTAAACATAGTTGATCTCTACATTTCAATCACCTTTACAGTCATGATATTGCCAATAATACTATTAAAGTGTGTGTAAGACAGAGTGTGTGTGTATGTAGGAGTGACTTGCTCTTTTGGCTTTGTGTCATCATACAGCTGTAATCATACAGACAGTTGAAAAGTTGTCAAATGTACTGCTTTTAAGAATTGCTTGATGCAACATCCTTCCCCCGCAAGCCACACTTTTTTTTTTAATTATTATTATTTTTAAATTTTATTTATTTTTGCCTGCATTGGGTCTTTGTTGTTGCATGTGGGCTTTCTCTAGTTGCAGTGAGCAGGCTTCTCGTTTGTGGTGGCTTCTCTTGTTGCGGAGCACGGGCTCTAGGCACGTGGCCTTCAGTAGTTGTGGCTCACGGGCTCTAGAGCACAGACTCAGTAGTTGTGGCGCACGGGCTCTGCAGCGTGTGGGATCTTCCCCGACCAGGGATCGACCCCGTGTCCCCTGCATTGGCAGGCAGATTCTTAACCATCACGCAACCAGGGAAGTCCCCCAAACTGGTTTTTAAAAATGTTAGGACTTGGAAAACAACAGTGTTCCAAACAGAAAATAGTAGTAATTAATAAAGAGTATAAAGGAACTTTTAGAAAGAAACATAACCATTAGAAGAGATTGGGTTTATAGTATTTTTTTAGCTGAATCTGTGTCTCTAACACAGATGTGAACATAGGTCTTAGACTAAAAGCCATGGACTGATTGACAGCTTTCTTTCCTTCAATCTGCAAATGTGTCAGGGACTTATTATGTACTTATATTTTAGTGGAGTGACACACCATAACTAAATCAGCACACATATGAATAAACCTGTTTTTCAGTTAAAAAGTGACGGCGGTTTTTCTCAGTGGTTAAGTCTGTGGCTGGCATTTAGTAGGTCCTCCATGTCTGTTTATTGAATGAATGGACCTAGTGTGTTTTGTGGTAAATCAAATACCAAGCTATGTACATGTGAAATTCACCCTCTTTTTCTTATAGTGTGAATAAGAAATTTACATTTACCCTGATTGTTAATGATCTTGACAACATAAAATGAAACTAACAGGAAGAAAATTCTGCATAAACAACTTATATTTAAATTGGGTCAACAAAACAGAATTTATTGTTGTACTTTAAGAAGTTTTTAGAGCCTCAAGACAACACTGCCGCTACAAAGTGGACTGTAGCTTTAATATAATATATCGCTAGCATCAAAAACAGTGTATCATTAGCTACCTAGCTTTTTTAAAAATGCTTTTTATACTTAAATATAGAATAAAGTGACAGTATTTTGCATCCAAATAGTAGATATCTAATTCATTTTTAAGTTAACAAAAATAAACTAAAATATGCAAAAAAGAAATATTCATTACTCTGCAACCAAATGGAAGATTATAAGAGACTAATTGTTCCTTGCTATCTATCTTTGTTGGTTTTGATAGCCATCTTTATTCATGTTATTGAATACATTACTGCTAAGAAGTATATCTGTAATGCAACTTCTAGCCCCATTTTAATTGTTTATAAAATTTCAAGTAAAAAAAAAAAAAAAAACGTTCCAAGAAGCTTTTTAATTTCAAGTCACGGATAACATGAATTCTCAGTGTAAATATTAGTCGTTTAATGACAAGCCAAACAGGAATGCTCAACCAGATCACAGTCATCACACAGTGTCTCTCACTGTCTCTGTAAAAGCTTTTAAAAAATGAAAAATTATTCATTGGAGAAGATTTTCAGAGGCTGTACATCTGAGAAAGAATATTTAGATATTGGGATGCATGGATGACCTTTTATGCAGCTATTTTTCAAGAACTAGTTAACCATGAACGTGGAGCACTCTAACTTCAACGCTCCAATTCAGTTTAGAGCTGTTTTTAGTAGGTATAAGGATAAAAATTCTTTCAAATTTAAATAATTATCCTAAAACTCTTCAAAGGTACCAAGGTTAGGCTCTAGTGAGTTTTATATTCATTTGATAATTTGGCCAAATAATTTCAAATTTAGTAAAAAATACTTTTTTTATTTAAAATACTTTTAATTCCGTAGATGATACATTTCCAAATTGCTGGTAACCATGCTAATGCTGGTTGCTTCAACCATACACAGTTAAGACGTAAGCCTCCTAAAATGTAAGCGGTGGGAAGTCTAAGTACACAGCAATGTATTGAAGGTCAAGTATAGTATGTATTTTATACTTGGTATACTTTAAAATTCTTAAGAGATGGATTTCTATAAAATAAGTAACAAATCATTTGCAGAAAACTATGTGATGTCCAAGGAAACCTACTAATAAAAAGTGAAGCCTTCAGGTTAGTGAAGATCCTTTTATCAAATGAATAAATCTCTTCCACTACATCTCTTCTGTAAAACTAATATTTTCTACATGATGAATTTTTAAAGATGGAGATACGTATCTTAAAAAGCAGAACTGAGTGATGCAATGATCTGTACCATGTTCACAGGCATTGTAGCAAAATCCTCATCAGTAAACTTCTATGAGCCTGACAGAGGCAGCTAAAAATTTATACAAAAGTTAGAGTCAGGACACTGCTACCCTATTGCTGCTCTTAGGGAATAAGATAGGCCTCCAAGATTTTCTTCCCTTCCCTTTCTGATATTAAATAGAAACAATGATATGTGGGAGAGTGAATAATGCATCCCAGACCCCTCTAATGGGAAACAAAAATTAAATTTAACATTAGAAAGAAGTACATTTTGTATTACATGTTTGCTGCACTGCATAGTTAAAATTTATTTAAATTTAGACTACTTACTACAGTCTCCTGATTCTAAAGCAGATTTGCAAGCAGTTTTCAAACACCATTACTTGTGCAAATATTAAAAAAATCCGAAATATTTACTACAGTGGGCTTGGTGTTTGCTCTCTTTAAGTCAGTTTACCAGTCATCTCTATCCCTTTGCATCTATTTTTATTTTTACCTTGAAAGGTTTATTTGAAAACAATAAGAGACTACAAAATTTTAAAACTTATGCTTAAGACTTAAAATATTATCATTATATAAAGCTGGGGAATTCTATATATGCTATGTAGAAATTCAATAAATACTTATTGAATTGGAAGTAATGTGAGGTGAACTTTGGTTCAAGATTTTGGGAAACATAAATAAGAAAAGTAGAAAAAAAGTTTAATCAGCTCACAACTTCCTCAATCTTGATTTTGATGGGACAAATCAGACAAGCAAAAATGGACCATACGATCCTCTGACATGTACCTTAATGTCTGTGTAAAATGAAAATATTTGATGAAGTTACTTCCATTGTTAAAAGTTTGTCACTTATCTCTTCTTTATTCCTAATATAAAGATTCAATTTGAAAAATGAGAATTTAAAAAATATGATATAACTTTTGTGTTCTATTAAAAATAATAAAGATTTTGTCTCAAGATAAAACTAGGTAAAGATTGTACAAAAATCATAAAAACTAACAAGTGGAAACATAATCATTAAAGAGATATTTATACTTAAATGCTTGGACAAAAACGAAAATGGGTTCAAATACCAACTACCTAGCATATCAACTATTCCTTTATAATTACTAAGCATTAAAAAATCTGTAGTAGATTGCGCTAAAAATACAGTTCTGAGTTCCGTTTTCACATTTCCTCAAATGGATGGCAGTCACTGCAGCCAAATATGTATTTGCTTAAGAAGCTTAACGTGCAGAGAGAAACTAGCTCCTTTCCAAATTTTCAGCTTTGATTTATCCACAATAGTAACCAAGAGAAGGAAAATCAACACTTCATGTATGTTAGTCTCAACAATATGTGAGATAAGCAAACATATCAAAATTGTAAGTCCCATAAATTTGGACTTTACTAATTAAGAACTTATAATCTCTAAAACAGGGCTATTAGAGCAATTTATATACTATCTGAAGAGGGGAAATATAACAACAAATATAAACCACATATTAAGAGAGTGTATCCTATAACAGAACACATTATTTTCAAGTACTTTAGAAGAATTTTTATTATTACAGTATAAGCAAGTACTAATACTCATTAGATCCATAATTTGATATTTTAATTTTAAACTAAGCATATGTATATTTAATAATCACAGAGGTAGTAAGCTTAGTTCAAGATATTCTATTTACATGAAACTATGTAGATATTACATAATAAAGTAAAAGAAAAGCCCTATTTCTTTTCATAAAGTAGATTGGAAAAAGGACATGATTAAGAAAAACACCTGAATAATGCAGATTACTTTAAAAAATGTGCTGGTGCCCACTGCTCTCCCCTGCCATTTGAGTGTTAAAGGAAAATGCTCTAGATCGTATCTGTACAGATTTCCATCTTTGAGCCAAGATCTCTTCCAGGCAACAAAAGGAAGTGAAGAAAGCAAATATTATCTCAAGAAAATTAGATAAAGCCTAGAACTGATGAATAAGAAAGATCAAAGAAAACACAAGACACATCTTCCAATAATAAAGCATTAGCCAAGTTAAAGAAATAATGAAAAGTTTGGAACATTACTCGGAGTTTGTAAGAGTTAAATCCATACTTCCTAAAATAAAATTCTGTGGTTCTAAGAACACATACAATCTAAGGTCTCCCCAGTGTACTCTCAAGAGATGAATCAGCATCCTCCACACAAAATTCAGACTTCTTTAAGGATGATGATAATCAATTCAACTCCTATTCACCTTGTGAATATATTTAGTTCTTTACTTAGTTTTCTTGTCCCATTGAAAGAAGCATTCCTTCTCTCAACAGGCTTCAAATTATTCTATGTTTTATCTGGCTCTGATTCTTTCTGCCACATGGAAAATAATTACTAGCTTTCTTTATTCAATTATGCTAGCATTTTTATGTATTTGGCCAAAAATAAAAAGTTAATGAGACTTCAGGTCAAATTCAAAATTAGGAAAGTAAGAGTTTGAATATTATACTTCAAATAGCCCAGAAAAGGAATAATATTGGTCAAAATATATTTGAATTTTATTGAATTTTTGACTTGCCAAAAAATATAAAATAAAAGCCTCTATAATAAATGTACTAAATAATTTTATATTTTGAATATTTTATCTATACTTTTATTAGTTATAACGTATCAGTCAACTATGGTTCAATAGCATGTAGACTGGAGTTAGTTTTAATACTGTGAATGGAATCAGCTGCTGAATATAAAACAAATGTGTTACTCGAAGGACTCGCCTTTTATAGTCTATCAAGGAAACAGTCTTTAATGCCACCTTCAACAGGACCATTAAAAATTAAGAATGATAATTTTCCATTAGGCCAAGAAATATGGATATTTTCTAGAAAATAAGTTACTAGATACTGAGGTTGCTGAAGTGTTATTAACAGCATTTCTCAGCAAGCATTGCTACTGAGATGTTTTATGCAAGAAAACACTTCTTAGCAGTTAACCATTTTTGTACTTGCCCATACTGCCTACTCTTTATTCTACAGAATCCTATGCGAGTGGGAGTATGGAGGAAAGAGATAATTTGAAAGTATTGTAAGTGGCAAAAAGGAAAGAAATTCATTTGGAATTGGTTCAGCTTAGCACTAATCAGGCTGCATGGGGTGCTTCCTCAGTGATAGAAAAGATTGCCCAGGGAACAAAACCTCATCAAATGCTGGTAAGTGAAAAGCATTTCCATGCTAAAAAGCTGCCACTGAAATATTTACTGGTCAAGGGAAGCATCTAGTATTACATTCAAGCAAGAAATCAGTTTTCTTATTGTAGAAAACAAGCATTAAATTGCCTAGTACTCTATGGTTAGTTGAACATCTAGAATTAGTTTTGTGTAAGTTGATCAGACATCATTTGTTTCTCCAGGTGAATTAAGTAAAATACTAGAAAATGCCTGATAGTACCAGTGACTGACAGCATATTTGGGTAGCAGAAAGGTATATCTATAGCTATACCTAAAAACAGATACGTTCCTAGTTAGATATACTATACATCTAGAAGAGTCATTACTGAGTTTTAGGCATGCTTTCTCTAAGAAAATAAAGGAGGAAAGGAAAAAACAGCAATGACAGCCCATTTCTTTAGACTCTTTCTTGCAATGCACATATGTCTTAGTCTCAATTCAGAGTTGCTTCAAGACCCTTCTCTGAGGGTATCCCTCCAGATTACCTCCTATGGATGCCAAACAGTTCTTTGACTAAGACAGGGCTGAGGTACAGCTCCACCTTCAGGAATTAGAAGAGCTGAATCTGTGTGAATTTTGTGGGGTTCAAAAAGGAAAACAGAAAGAGAGAGGGAGGTCCTGAGGAACTATTGTCTTCAGTTTTGCAAACCAGGATTTCCAAAAAGTTAGGCTTGGTTTGACTTTGGATTTCCTTTAAGAAAATTTTATTCCTGGTCATTTGCAGACAATAAATATTCTTCCCTTGGCTTTGGCCTGAATTCATCTAATAAAGACAGACGTGGGAGGTGACATCACAAAGATGGATCATTTCTGACTTCACTCCCCCTTACAAGAACAACCAACAACCGTTCAAGAGCAACACACCACTGAGAATCACAGAACACAGGAATGAACTGAACCACGCTTTGCACCTCAGAGACCAAGGCAGACTTAGAAGGGGAGGGGGGGAGCTACACATTAACCTCCTTCCTCCTCCCCCAGGCCAGTGCAGCAGCACATGGACACGTCTCTCCTGAGCCTCTGGCTCCTCCAGTGAAAAAGAGAACCCAGCGGGGACAACCAACTCACCAACAGGATTGTGGGTTGCTTTGTGGGAGCCCCTATTCTGATTCTCACTCTGGGGATTTCAGGGGAATCTGTGTGGTTCAATCACCGCGAAGCTGACTGTGATGGAGAAAGCGGGAGGGGCTTGCAACAACCAGCATCTGGATCTTGGCAGATGGAGTTCCTACCTGCAGTGCCCAAGTAGTAGTCCCAGTCAGCAGCTCTGCTCACCTGCAGAACCAAGTCAGGGGTGGACTCTGACGAGGGAATTCAGCGGGGTACAGATCTGTCTGATTCGGATGCTCAGATGAGGAATTTTGCTGACCCTAGAGCCTGGTTTGCCCACACCTAAGCAAGGTGCTGAGTCACAGCCCCACCTACTGTGAAGAGCACCTTCCAGCCCCATCTGACCAGAAGGGCTGGCAGCAACTCCTGGAAGCTGTGTGGCCTAGCTGTGTTCCTTCTGAGAGGCAGGCTGGCAGAACAAAGCCAGTGCTGGGTGTGGAGGCTTCCCTATGTTTCCCCATAGGCAGGGGGATTAATTTATAGTCAAGGCTGAGAGTAGCTCCCAGCCCCTCCCAACCACAGAACCAGTTTGGGTAAACTGAGAGTAGCCTGGAGTGGCCCCTCCCCTTCCTGTCCAGGTAAGGCAGCAGGGACATAGCGGCATCCACAGTGACCCCCAGCCCCACCTGACCAGAAGGGCTGGCAAAAACACCTGAATGGTGTGTGGCCCAGCAGAACTAGAGCTGAGTGAAGGACAGACAGAGCCAGTAGTTTCCAGGATAAAGCCAGTGCCCTCTTCGGCCAGAGAATTTGGGGTATGGGTCAGCCTGAGTTAAGACAACAAAGAGCTTTATGGGTTTTCGAGCTGCTTCTCCTGCTTCTCCTGGGCAGAGAACCTAATTCATAGTCCTGCTCATTGCTCAATATAGCCTTCAGCTGGTTGGAGCATATGGGAAGCAGCAAAGCCCATTCAACTGCCCTACATACAACAGCACTTGAACAGAGAGCACAGCCTATGGTTTCCTCCGTCTACAAAGCAAAATCAGTGGCTCATCTGACCAGGGAATTCAGTGCACATTCTTGCCTGATTTGGGTCCCCAAACAATGAGTTGTATAGGTCCTGCGTCTTGTCTTGCTGCCCTGTTAGGGCAGGAAAGCCAGTTCATAGTCCCATCTACAACGGAATGTAATACCCAGTCCCAAACATCTAGTAAGCCTGACCAGAGGAATCAGGCAACAGTGAAGCCCATTCTACAGCCTTACTTGGATAGGGAACGAAGCCAGAAGTTCCATCCAACTGTTCTCAGCCAGTGGCACAACCCCCCATCCCCAAACTCAGAGCTTGAACCCCAAAATAGACCAAAATAAATAAAAAATAGAGCTTGAACCCTAAAACAGACAATTATAGCAGCCTCCGCTGCCCAAGGACATTACCCACAGACATGCCCAGAAACCCAAACTGAGCTGACTAGTGAAGATCTGTGTCTTCCAAAGAAAACCTGTAAAGACTGGAAAAGGAACCTAATTACTTAAATACAGAGATACCAATGTAAGGACTTAAAGAGCACAAAAAGCCAGGTAAACGTGACACCACCAAAGGAAACTAATAAAGCTCTCATAACTGGTCTTAAAGAAATGGAGATCTATAAAGTGTTAGACAAAAACAGCCCACAAAGAAACAGAAATCCTAGAGGTGAAAAATACGATAACTGAACTGAAGAATTCAACACTTTCAAAAGCATAGTGAACTTTTCAGAAGAAAGAATTGGTGACCTGGAGGATAGAATGTTAGAAATTATCCAGTCAGAGAGGTAAAATGATAAAAGAATGAAAAAGAATGAAGAAAGCCTATGAGACTTACATGGCACAATACTATGCCCTAGACACCGCGATAGGTGCCTTGCATACACTTAATATTGTTAACAAAAACTTTAGTTAAGTATTCATATCCCATTTTAAACATTAAATTCTAAGCAGTAAAATCATTATTGACTTATTCATGCATGCATTTCACCAATGTTTATTAAAGCTATATTTTCGGTAGACAAAGGATTTAACAGGAAACAAATTCTTGCCTTCATGGGGTTTGCACTTTTTGTTTTTGTTGCGAGATGGGAATGATTCATAGTTAAATACATAAAATAATTACAAATTATAATAAAAGGTACAGAGGAAATAAAAAGATGCTCAAATAAATGAAAATGGTAGTAACTTCTCTACCTGGAATGGTGACATTTAAAAGAACTAGTACATTGATAAGTAAAAGACGAGTTGATGCAAACTTTGCAGGAAAGGGCATTCTAGGCAATGTTAATAGCATGAACAAAAATCCTGAACTAAACGAAGTGTGGCATATTCAAGCAACAGAAAGAAACCCAAAGTGGGTGAGGGACTAGTGAAATAGTTGAGTATGAGATCAAAATGTATTTCAATCTACTGGAGGGCTTTAATTAGTGAAATGTCCTGGTCTTACTTAGTTTTTTCAGAACAGCAATCTTGCTGTTGGGTGAAAAAGGGCATGACCGAATCATGGGAGTTATGGGACTTAGTAGTAAGAAGAGGCCTGGGAACAGTCCCTGAAGGGTGACATTATTTAGCAGTTGGGTGGAAGACAGAACAAAGAAGAATCAGGAAGAATAGGAAAGGGAAGTGATACTATGGCAAAAAAGACAAGAATATATCAAGAAAGAATATCACGTTATCTCTGTAGCACTATGCTGAGGTCACATAATCTGAAGACCAAAAACGATTACATCATGAAAAGCACTGATTGCAAGGAAAAGTTTCCCAAGAGTTGGGGTGTCGAGGAGGGAAGGCATCACCCACTATCAGTAGGTGGAGGTCCTCTCTACCAGCCCTGTGGGATGCAATCTGGTTCCCAAACACCTTTTTACCTCTTGTTTTCTTGGACTACTCCTGATCCTAGTTGTGTGGTGTTAGGTTCTCCGGGAGGTAGAAGCTGAGATGGAGTTAGGTTTGCAAAAGGTGTACTGGAGAGTCAGAGCTCCACCCTCCAATCCTAAGCTAAAGAGATTATTTTACTGAGGAAACCAGAATCAATAAGAAGAGAAGAGAACTAGGTCAGTTTTCCACCTTTGGCATAATCAAAGTTTCAGTTCTTCACTAGTGACTCATCGCCATTAGCTAACAAATACCGTAATGTTTACATAGCTGTATATATATACACACATACACATATATTTACATTTGGTCCCACTTATACAGTTGATCCTTGAACAACACAGGGATTGATCTGCCTATAATTTATAGTTGGCCTTCCTTAACTGGAGTTCCTTCATACCCACAGACTCTCGCAGTTCAAACTTGTGTTGTTCAAGGGTCAACTGGACCTCCTTTCCTCCTCATTTCTCTCCACCTCCCTTTGGGAAAGTGCCTTTACATGTGTAACATTCTCCTGATTTTCCTGCTGCCGTCTTGAGTCTCCGTATTCTCCTTGGCTGGTTCTTCCTCCCCTTCCATCTTTCTAAACTTGATCTGTCCAGTACGGCAGCACATATAACTAATTAGATTTTAAACTAATTAAAATAAACATAATTAAAATTAAATTCCCTCAGCCACACATGAGTCATTTCAATCACTTAATAACCACAGGTGGTAATAGCTACTCTATTATTCATTTCTGTTATCACACAAAGTTCTACTGGATAGCCCAGAATATAACCTACTCAAAAACTTCACTTTTGTGTCTAGTAAGTTTCCCACACTTAATACATCAAAATCAGAATTACGTTTACCCGCTTCCCCCTGATTCTCAACTCTCAGTCTCTGTCTCAATAAATGGCACCAACAGTAACCCAGTTACTCTTGCCAAAAATATACATGTTATTTGGCTTCAACTTTCCTGCTTACCACCTGATACTAAATTTCTCAGTCAGTCCTTTGAGCTTACCTCAAAAAGGTATCCAACGATCAACTGCATCTCACTGCCTTCATGGCCAAATTCTAGACTAATCTACCAACATTCTCATCTACCAAAATGTTAATTTGTATTCATCCTCTGCTCTTCCCTTCTACGTTCAATATTACACAGAGCAGCACAGTGATCTTTTAAAATGTAAATCAGACGACATCACTGCTTTTTCAAAACCCTCAGTGGCTTTGCCAGCACATTTGGAATACAATTCAAACTCTGTGCATAGCTTATAAATCCTGCTTAAAATTATCCCTTCCTAAGTCTCAGACATCTTACGCTACATTCACCACTCCTCCCCACCATCCACTGAGACCCCTTCTGTCTAGCCCTACTGGCTTTCCTTTTGCTTTCTCTAATTCAGGGCCTTTACATTGAGTGGTTTCACTATCTGCACTCTCTTCCCCAAGATTTAGTTTCTTTTACTTCAGTTAGGTCTCTGTTTAAATATTGTTCCCTCAAGGTGGGGAGGAGTGGCTTCCATAAAGACACTATATAAAGTAGTCTTTCCTCCACACTGGTAGGTTACTTCTTATTGATTTACCTGCTTTATTGTTTCCTCTGGGCACTAATCACTGTCTTAAGTTACATTTCATTATTTACTGTCTATCTCTCCTACTAGAATGTCAACTTGGTGAAAGCTGGATCATTTTCTCATTCACAGTGTTAGCATATCGTGTGCGGCAATAAGTATTTGTGAAGTGAATGACATAAATGAATGACAGCATTATCAAGGGATTTCAGAGCTAAAATAAAAAAAGGAAAATAGTCCAAGAGGGCTGGCATCTTTGGGATTTTGTTAGACCAGTGATAGGAATGAAAGGAGGCTTTATTCTGATTAACACTACAAAATATGAAATCCAGTTTCTGTCCTGTTTGCCCGGTGTAGCTTTATGTTTCTTATTCTAAGATGAAGGTGCCCGTGCTCTGGGCTCAAGGCTGTGTAAAAAGTGTTGTTTTAAATAAAAGCACTAGGATGTGAACAGTTGTTATAACTGACAGTTAGTGAATGTTATGTTTCTCACTGGTACCATTACACAAGAAATAAAAGTATATCTATGTTTGATGACTTCAAGCAGTACCTGACTGATTTACCCATGAACAATAGCCTATATCGATCTCTCAGTGGATAGCAGAAATTCTAAGAAGTGGAGAACTGCTGAAGTTACAGGGTACTATTTCAAAAAGAATTTTATTCTTTAGTGATAATTATGAAGATAATGATGATAATGTCTATACATAATTTTAAACATATATTATGAGTTATAGAATACAGTACTTTGTGTTGTGGGCACTTAATAGTCAAGTTAGTTATTTAAAATGGTACAAATAATAAAAAAAATCACATAATTCGATGGACTTCCACAGTGTATCATCCACAGGAAGGTAAATTATATCCATTCATTTCATCTATCTTTTATTAGCTGATAAGAAGGAAATGGAGAAGGGAAATGAATTTTTTATGCATAAACAATAACTAACAATTCAGATGAAGAAAGTGAGATTTAGACTTTCATTTATAGTTTCTCCTTCTCTCCTTCGATTTTTCTCAATTTCAGAATTCTAGAATAGCTCATTTTCCTGCAATTACATTACTATGAAAGAAAACAGGTTTTAGTGACCATTCATATTCACGTGGCACATTCAATAGATAAAGATGTTTACTTTAACTATGAAAGTCCATCCCACAACGAAACAAAATAAAATATGAAGAGAGTCTAGAGATCCTATAATGTCAATTTTTGTATTTAAGTTTGGAAAATGCTTTTGTATTTATTGTCTGGAACCCTCATTACTACTTGTTCAACGTGTATGAACTTTTACTCCATATGAAAACCGTCATTTGTTTAGTTTAGAACTGATTAAATATAAGGCTTTGATGCTCTACCTCATGATACAACTTGAGGAAACAATCCATTTAATTTTTTTCTGAGAAAATAGATTTGAAAATGCAGGGCCAGAAACATTTTAGCTTTGAAATTTAAGATTGGAAAATTAGGATGTTTGTTTTTCTTCCTAAAGGCAATGGTTTAGAGCGTCGATATGCTAACAGATGACTCACTGCTGTGGCCACTGGTTCTCAATTTTCCTCCCCAGAATTACATGTCTTTAATTGTACTAGGAGTTTTATGACTCCCACTGTTTGTTTTTAGCTATATTCTGCTTGGAATAAAGAGTTATTAGGGTCCAAAATAGGAATTCTGAGTAGAAAATGCTCGTAGGGCCCAACTGTCTACGGTTTACATACTAGCTATGTGTGGTAGCAATTAGCACTTTACCTGCTTATCCCTTTTATTTCAGCTTCAAAAATTTAGTTATAATGTACCTAAGATGTACAGAAAGGAAGCACCATGAGAATCACATAGCATACTAGAACTCTATTGTAAAGGTGTTTTTCCTCCTTAATCCTACACGAAATGCATCAAAAGGTTTATAATTTTTATACAAATGAACACCAGGGTGCGTTGGGTAGAGCTCTAAACGCAAGTCAGGAACCCTCAAGTTCAGTTCCATTCCTGCTTCTGAAAGGCTGTGCATCAAGGTAACAGGTTAAGCCTCTCTTGCCATAAACTTTCACATGAAAAGAATGAAGGGGATGACAAGGTTTCTTCTAAGTTTGCTCTGATTTTTGGAGTTTAGTGTGTAAACTTTTCTGAGCCTGAGGCCATGTCTGCGTTATCAGGAACATGTATGGTAGAAAGAAGAAAATCAAATAGATTTTCCTGATAAAATGAAATTTCATCCCAGTCAATTTGGCCAACAATCTTCAGCCAGTACATCCTCCAAAGTTAGAAGTTAATCTGCAAAAATTGATAAGATGCTGTAACTTCATGACCTGTAAGAAGTGGGCCAGGCTTCTAACTAATTTAGCAAACTTATTTAGGCATCCCTTTCAAAACTACGTAAATCTCCATTCTTCAAGTGCTTTTTAAAATAGCTCCTTAGCTATTTTAAAATAGCCAGGCTCCTTAGAACCCTGGCAGTCCAGTGGTTAGGACCCTGTGCTGAAGGCCCGGGTTCAATCCCGGGTTCAAGTCCAGTGGTTAGGACCCTGTGCAGAGTGGGTGAGGTGTGGGGGGAAAGCTCCTTAATCTACCTGCTGGCTCATTCATTAATAAGTTAAGTATATACCTGTGTAACGTATTTCAAGGAGTCTAAATGTTGCTCCCTAAACACATCAGCATAGCTCAGATGCCAGGCCACTGGTGTGATTCCCTCAGGGTATGGATTTGCTCTGTCTCATTCAAAGCTGCTTCCTTAGTGTGGGGAACTTGTCCTGGGAGCTTGATGTGGCAGCATTTAATTTGAAAATGGCATTAGTCTTGATTCTGTTATCCAGTATTGCTGGAGAAGTACTGAGGTACAGAACTGAAGCAAATTCCTCCCACATAAGGCGAAGGAGTTAGCTTAGTCTTATGACAATTCATACCCCTGCAGTGCTCAGCCATCTGTGAAAAGCATTCTTTAACTCGGTTATGAAGTGTACATTTATTATCCGATTCCCCACTACTGACTCGCATAACTTGATTGCATGCCAGTGATTCAAGGACTCTGTAGTAGTAATATGGAGAAGAGATGTTTTGCTTTTAATTCTGGACTCTTCACATTGGTTTCTGCTATATAGAATCAGAGCTGGCAGCCCGTTTCATGAAGTGAAGTGCACCAGGCCATGCTGGAATACAACATCTCATTAGAAACATGTGTTACCCTGGTTTCCTTAAGGCTTGATTTGAATTGCCATATGGTCATTGTGACAGACTGAGTGATCGTTGAATACTGATGGGTTCTTGACTACAGAATCTACCATGCCACTGCCAATTGAGTGTCATTCTTTTTTTTTTAATTAATTAATTTAATTAATTTATTTTTGGTTGCGTTGGGTCTTCGTTGCTGTGGGTGGGCTTTCTCTAGTTGCGTCGGGTGGGGGTTACTCTTCATTGCAGTGCGCTGGCTTCTCATTGTGGTGGCTTCTCTTGTTGCAGAGCATGGGCTCTAGGCACGCAGGCTTCAGTAGTTGTGGCACACGGGCTCAGTAGTTGTGGCTCACGGACTCTGTTGCTCCGAGGCATGTGGGATCTTCCTGGACCAGGGCTCAAACCCGTGTCCCCTGCACTGGCAGGCAGGTTCTTAACCACTGGGCCACCAGGGAAGTCCCTGAGTGTCATTTTAATGACACAACGTTCAAATGTATTTCCAGGCCAATCAATTTTGTCTCTTCATCTATAATCACATGGTTGTTTAAAATGTCAAGTATATAGTTGAAGCTTCCTATCTTATCTGTCTTATTTCTGCATACCACCCAATGTTGATTCATCATCCAAGCAAAAATGCTTGCAGTATCCTAATGACAAGTTTTCTCTTTTTCCTTTACACCTGTTATTAGAGGTATGAAGTATAGCTTAGATTGTCATCCCTAGTAACTAGCTCGATGCCTGGCACAAACTGTGTACTAGATAAGTGTGAACTATGTTGAATTTATTTCTCTTTTCTATACCAATTGTTTTCATTTCCTCACTTCAAAATATACTTCAAATCAGACTTCTCTGTTTATCCTCTCCCCATTCTCACATCTCTTTTCCTAGGTACTATCTGTATGGGCTGCAACTTTGGAAATGTTTTATTATTTTTTACTTGTTTCTGTATTTCCAAATGCATTGCAAAGCTTTGCACATTGTACAATGGTCATTATTGTATAGTGCACATGGCATAATGGTCATTCAATGTACTCTCTGATTGCGTGATATGCCAATGAATTAATATAACCTAAGCCCAAAAGGATATCAAGCTAATGTTGGGGGTTTTATATCTTCTAACTAGAAAATGGAGTGACTTTTATTTTCTAAAGTCCATCTCCATTTCCTTTCTGATCAATTTTCAATCCATATGATACTCCCAATTCCCAGGTACTATTTTCTGAGGCTATGGACTTAGAGAAAATCATGCCTTTCTGAACAGTTAATTTAATATGCCTAAAGCAGCACGATTAACTGTGGAATAAATTGCTTTGTATTTAATTGTTTAATGGGCTTAGGGTTTTAATGCAGATGAGTTGTGCTAGCAAGCAAACTTGAGGGAGAGTGCATGTCAGGCTTTTTTATTTGCTGGTTTCTACTCATTCCTCAGGATAGGGCATTTTCCTGTAATCATTACTGCAGGCTCAAAGCAGATCGGCATTCCATAGTTTACTTATTTCAAATTGCCAATTTATTATTAAGTTTGAAAACGTGCTCTGTGTTACTTTAAAAGTGAATCAGAATCTTTGATGTGCCAATATTTTTATGCTTTTGAAGTTGCTAGAAACTTGATAACATGCCATCTTCTGTAACTCTTAGCAGTCTGTATTTCTAGAGTACAGTGTGATATTGGTAAACACAGCCATTTAACATTCTAACACTTTGTAGCTGACTGAAAGAAGAGGATCAGGTTTTGCAAGGAAGAACCCAGAAAACACATCACACATCAGAGGATAAACAAGGGCTAGCTGAAAGCATTCCACTAATTTTTAATGAAAAAGTTAGAAGCAAAACTACTGAACTGATCTTTCAAAGCACATTTCTAAGTTAGAAGGCGCAAAGGATTAACACTGTGTGAAATATGAGAGTTCTTTTGTATGAATACAAGAGTTCAGAGCTCAAAATCCACTAATATGAATTTTGCAGAGAAAAATTTATTTGGGGAGATCTTTTATACTGTCAATTGTGTTCCTTTCTAGCATGTACATACATGCTGTTGGATGACCCCACAGACAATGAAAAAGTCTCCTCCTCCCAGACAAGCTATAGAAATGAGCACCAGCTAGGGGTGATATGAGGGTTCTAGCTCTGCTTATAATCCAGGTAATAATTCTACATCTGCCAGTTTGCTAATATATGCATAGAAATCAAATCTTTAGACGAAAAGCCATAGCCGTAATGTTTTCTAATCCAAGAAATCAATAGCATTTTAAAAACCGGAGATAGAGAGACATGGAGAGAGGGAGAGACTGCTGTAAGGTAGTGAGATGGTACTTACACTCTTCCAAAGAGCCTGGCAGATATGAATGCTTCCTATTCCTGCTTCACTTGTGAGAGACTATGTCCCTTTATCTTTGTTAATTTCCCTTGAATTTCCTTTGTATATTTTCTGAGGCCTGTAGGAATTAATGCAGAAATGTTATCCACAATAAAACTAGCAAATAAAAATCGCTGATATACAATAGCTATAACTATGTAGACAAAGATATAGCTGTTCACTTTTGCAATGATTAAATTAAAATCTCCTCTCAAGTTTTTACCCAGAGAAAAAATAAGGGATGACCTGCCTAGTTTTTCAAATTTATGGCATAAACAACAAATTGATTTATTTTTGCATAATTAATAGATTATTTTGGCATCACATAAACTGAATATTAAATAAAATGTAACATTTGGGCATTGCTGTGAACATAACACTGAATTCGGTATCTCCCTGTTGGACTCAACGTATAAACAGCAACAGCAATATTCTAATTCCTATTAGATTCTTATTATTCCTCTTATTATTATTATAAAGAAATTAACAATGTTATAAGAACGCTAAGTATCAGGAATATATCACCACATTGCTCTCTTGAGTGATATAAAAAGTCCTTGCATTGATTGTGAGAAGCCTAGAGGCCTGCAGTACCTTAATATCAAAGTTTTGAGAGAAGTAAGAAAGTTTTGTTATTAGATCCTTAATTAGATGATTTCAGACACGTGAGAATTAAAAGAATGTGTCAAGCTTAAAATATAAGCTTTGTCTATTTAGCAGAGAAAAAAAACACCCTTCAAAAATATTCAATACAGATCAATTCATTGATTAACTTATAATGTTTCTTGAGTTCCATTTTTTATTTATCTAATGGGTGGGAATCACTGCACTCTCGAGATGCCTCATTATGATTGTAGCAGCTGAGCATCTCTGGGTCCACTATGATTTTTTTCTTATTATTTTCAAACAGCCTCCCAGAAAAGAATAAAGAGAACCCAGTGAAATGCCTGGCAGATGGAAACACAGATGCAAAGCCAAGTCACAAAGGAGTCAAGATTTTAGTGGAGATGAATTGGGCTGTGCTCCTGGGGACAGAGATTAAACCACACAACCATAGCACTGAGTGCCCAGACAAAGGAATCAGATTAATTTCAGGTTCACAGAGATGGAGGAAAAAACCAGAATCTGCCAGATAGACAGGCAAAAAATCAATAAAGAAATCAGATGTAAATTTAATATGCTAAATGCTCAAAATACTGAACTATGAAATTTAAATTTGCTTCCATTAGAATACATAAAAAATATTCTGGTAACATTGTTCTCAAAGGAAAGTAAATGTTCAAAATGTATTTGTTCAAATAAATTTTTTCCAATCATTCTCTACTAAAGCAATTATGAAATGTCTTCCCTATTTATTTATTCAATAATTTATAGGGGAAATGACAAGAATTATAATATCAGTATCCCTACCAAGGCTCTTTCAATCTCAAATTGAAACAAGTATTGATTTTTATCATTTAATAGTAACTGAACAATTTCTTTTCATGTGAAAAAACTTCCTTAAATTCTGTTTTCTATGTTTTTCAGAAAATAATTCCAGAAGTAAAACTTACTTGAGGTATTTAATTCACAACTAGATGCATCATCTCTTGGCATTTCAACACAATGAAGTATATACTTAGTAGTACGTGTTGGTCCTACAATTTTTGAGAACCTATTTTAAACCATGAACAAAAAGTGTAGCCCTACAATGTTTTCATTTAGTTACATATGTGAAGCATTTAATGATCTCAAGCTAGAGGTGAAGAAAACTCTGGTTTCCTTAGAATAGTTTAAAATTCAATGTTAGTTATAAGTACAATATGAATAAATACAATTTCTGAATAAACATACTCATTCCAGATGCCTATCTCAGTACCTGCTATGATGTGATAGGTACCTACTCATGGTATGTGCTCAAAAAGTGCTTATTAAAAGTGAAATATTTCCTAGAAGGAAGGCAAAGATGGGAGAGATGGCAATTTAAATACTATGTACAGAGATGCATGGTTTGTGGGCATCCTGGTTAAAGTGTCCAACTGGTAAAGCATTTCAGACAACTATCTGAAACTAGTAGTCGCTTTGTCAGCTCAAAAGAAAACAATACCCTATCTGTAGTTATGGAACTTTATGCTCATACATGTAGTTGATATGAAACCTAAATGTTCTGCCCACTCTGTTGGTATGAAGTTATTATAAGCATACTGTGAACAAGAGAAAAAAATCATGCTTAGTTAGCAAAATTGCTTAGTATGTTAATTTGCTCGAAATTTGATGTTTGGTTTTATGCACTTTGTTGCTATTAAGATCCTTCTATTTTTATATAGATTTCAATAATTCAGTAATTTTAGAAGCATTGTTTTAGAAATAATAGTTGTCACAGTAAACATCCTGTTTTTCTACGTGCATTGTATAAATTTTTCATTCATTATACTCCTTGTGGTTGGTTGTATCTAATGCTAACTGTATTGTTTTGTTACATCAAACAAACACCTTTTGTGGGCCAGGAAAAAAAAATCACTTTCTCTGTTAAGTGAGTGTATGTGTGTGTGTGTGTGTGTGTGTGTGTGTGTGTGTGTGTGTGTGTGTGTGTGTGTGTGTGTGTGTGTATGTAAAAGACAATTATCTAATTGTACATATAATTATCTGATAAGAATAATTAAAAGCTTATATACATGTATTATACTAAGTAATAGGGATGGCTTCCCAGGGACTTTTACTTAGTACTTATTTCTTTAACAAATTCTTACTGTAAATTCCCAGTTGCTGCCTTGCTAAAATATACTACTCAACTTATTAGAGGGGAAAAAAATCATGATTTATTCTTTGGCTGTGAGGTTCTGATTGCTTCTTTTTCCAGGACTTAGAAGAACTTCTAGCTGGGCTAAATTGCTCTGAATAAATATCTTACATTGACTAAGGGATAAACAATTCTCTAAAATGTCTTAAATGCTATGAGACCACTTCAAGGGTCACATAGCATGTTGCACATGATACATGTACATCTCTTCTTCATTGATCTTTACTGAGATATAAACGGACCCCAGATGGAGAACAAAAGTGCCTCCTTCACACATCCCTCTCCCATGGATCAAACCAAATCTCTCTCCCTGCCATGTTTTCAGGATTGGATGATTCACTTCTCTCTAATTTTATATAAAATAGAATTAAGCATGGAAAAGAGGGAATAAAAATATAGAAAGAGATTCTGTGAGAAACAATACAAAATTGAAGTAAGTAATGTGGGAACCATAAGAGCTGTAGCAAACCAACACAAATATAAATTGATTCTATCAATGTAGACTTTCAATTGTTTTGCAATACTTTTTTAAAAGGCTTTGTCACATACAGCCATTCGTGAAGTATTTTTAGGAGGAAGAGGCAGAAAGGAGAAGGGGTGTGGAAAAAGGTTCTCTTGTCTGTTCCACCAGCACACCTTCAGAAGGATGGTGATTTTCCCCCCACATTCATTTAAATAATATGTTTGAAGCTGAAAGTGTTATCACAGGACAGACATTTGCCTTTGCATCTCCCACACAAATCTTGACAGTGGGGCCCTTTGGGGTCAACATGGTGAAGTTTCACTGGGCAGGAGCATCTAGTCTGTTTACAATTTTCACACATAATATCCTCCACTCAGTAAGGGTGGAAAGCATTATCTAGTGTTTCCAAATCATCAGTGTACAAAGTAACTCTAGTTCATGCCTCATGTTAGCCTGCTTTAAAAACTTTATTATTAGACAGCAAAACTTGTCAAATCAAATAAAACTTATAGGAATCGTACCACTTAAAATTTTAGCATTAGTACAAAGGATACATGCAACTGTAAGAAACAGAAACATGAGATCTGAGTCTAACAGTGCTGGTCTTCTTCCTTCTCCCATTACCAATTGCTTTATTTAGAAATTAACATGTGAGAGCCTAATAGATTTATCAGGGCGTCGCTCGCACAAAGTGAACCCCTTTGGTTGGATCATCTCCTTCTAATATTCCATTAACGTACATGGACTAGGTATATTCTGCTAAAAGCATTCCATAGATAAGGATTGTCTGACAACCACACGCCATTAGTGGGCTGTCATGCACATCTTTGCAAGTGATTGACCACCTCATCTCTTTCTTTCTTTCCCAGGCATCCCTTATAAAGATGAAATAGGGCTTCCCTGGTGGCACAGTGGTTAAGAATCCACCTGCCAATGCAGGGGACATGGGTTCAAGCCCTGGTCCGGGAAGATCCCACATGCCGCAGAGCCACTAAGCCTGTGCGCCACAACTACTGAGTTTGCACTCTAGAGCCCGCGAGCCACAACTACTGAAGCCCATGCGCCTAGAACGCGTGCTCCGCAACAAGAGAAGCCACCGCAATGAGAAGCCTGTGCGAGTAGCCCCTGCTCGCCTCACAACAACGAAGACCCAAAGTAGCCAATAAATAAATAAATAAAATGAAATAAATAAACTTATTTTAAAAAAAGATGAAATAGACTGTAGGCCTTCTGCTAACCTTTTTCTTTCCAACGCTAAAATATCTCTTTCTCCTTACAAGTTTGAAGTTTCCAATTTTTTCTTGCTGTAAAATAACTATACAGACATAACAATTTTGGAAATCACAGAAAATACTGAAAAATAAAAACTGATAGAGAATTCAAAGTTCTATATCTGGGGATAACTGGTAATATATGCCCTCTAAAACTTGTGTGTGTGTGTAAATTTGCTTTTTACTTACTCTTATATCATAAGCATTTTCTAACACATCAAATTTCCATTTCATGGTGTTACAATGTACAGATAGTCTCTCATCTACCACCATTTTCTCTGTCAAAATTTAGTTGGTTTCCAATATAACTTGTTTATGGAACATTTTGATATAACACTTTAATGAAGATTTTCAATCACATGTCTTTAGGGACATCTGATTTTTTTATGTAATAAATTCCTCTCTGAAATATATACAGTGAATGGGTTTTAATTAAATATTATAGAATTATAGAATTCATATAAATTTACACCACCACAACATGGGGGTGCCATTTCACTATGGCCATTTTAAAATTGTATATTTTTGGAAAATATCTGAAAAGTATTAATATACTATTTTCCATTTACTTAATTAGCAGTATGGTAAAATATTTTAAATATACAAATATATATATTTTTTAAATATATATTTTTAATCTTCTGTTTATAGAGTGTAGATGATTATTTCACTCATGGACTTTCCTAAATGTTCCCTAAAGATGCTTCACCATTTTTGTACTAATCTGCAGAAACACTTAATATTTAAGAATAAAATTAAAATTGCAAAATTGTAAATTAAATAAAATATATAATATTGCATCCCTTAAAATCAGTGCATTTTATAACAAAACTGCATGTTTAGACATAAATTCATATAATTTAATTTAATGCATTTATATATCATAAAGTAATATATTTATGTAATAGTTATGGATATATATTTTATGTTATATAGCTTATATGATTATATTTTAATGTTATATTAAATATATAGTATATTATGTATATATTGGTAGATTTACAGTATATATTTCATAGTTTATGAGTATTATTAATTTTATATGATATACACTACATAAAATATATTACTTTGAAAAATTTTGCAAATATTTGTCAGCTTCTTCACTTGCTGTTTAATTGATTCATGGTTTTATTTGTATACCACATTTTCAATTTTTATATATTTAAACGTATCATTTTATACTTCCATTGAATTTATTCTTTAAAATCATTCCAACTCAAATAGCTTATAAACATTATAACTTTCTTTGAGTTATATCATTGATTCAGTTTTCATAATGCTACTGATTCTTTGGAAATAATTTTACTGATGTTAGCTAGAGAATACTGTCCCCAAATCATTATAATATAATCATTAATCAAGTTGCTATTACAGCACTATTTATAAGAGGTTGACCCTCACTATTATAAAATCTTCTCTTATTATATACTTATGTTTGTTCCTGGGATTTTTTTCTTATTCCATTTCACTATCTGTGCTGCAGCTCTGCAGTATGGATAGTTGTTCCTTAATAAAATAGTTAATATCTAGTAGTAAAAATTGTGATTACTGGGCTTCCCTGGTGGCGCAGTGGTTGGGAGTCCGCCTGCCGATGCAGGGGACGCGGGTTCGTGCCCCGGTCCGGGAGGACACCACGTGCCGTGGAGCGGCTGGGCCCGTGAGCCATGGCCCCTGGGGCTGTGCGTCCGGAGCCTGTGCTCCGCGACGGGAGAGGCCACAGCAGTAAGAGGCCTGCGTACCGCAAAAAAAAAAAAAAAAATTGTGATTACTTTTTAAAAAATTTCCTAAGATATTTATAACTTTTTGTTTCTCAAGAAATTTAAAATGAATTTCTATTCTAAATTGGTCATTTTTCCCCTACTTCCACGACCATTAAAATTTTGTTTGAACTTCCATTAAATTTCTGAATTGGAGGTGAAAAATTACAAATAGAAAACAATATCTATTGACTGTAATTGAATTCTGATCTCGGACGTAAATTTGAAATCATAAGTTGTTTTCCCAAAGCAAGTTAAGAGTCTTCTTCTAACTCTCATTTGTAAACTAGGGGAAAGGGAGGAGTTAGGACTAATTTTTTATAAAGGTCTGCATTCTAGATCCAAACTCCTCTCCTTCCTGTATGAGAGGAGGAATGAACAAGCAAGAGTCTCTTAAGAGATTTCCAGGTTGATAGCGTGCATGCGTGTGTGTGTGTGTGTGTGTGTGTGTGTGTGTGTGTGTGTGTGTGAGAGAGAGAGAGAGAGAGAGAGAGAGAGAGAGAGAGGCAGAGACAGAGAGAGAGACAGAGAAAGGAAGGGAGATAGACATTCGGGAGGAAATATTTAGCTCTAGCTGATGTGGTGGGTATGCTTTTTTACATATGATTATATCAAAAAGGGTACTGGATCCCAAAAGAGACCCTTGCGTTGGGTCTCTTTTGAGAGAGAGAGAGAGAGAGAGAGGCAGAGACAGAGACAGAGAGACAGAGAAAGGAAGGGAGATAGACATTCGGGAGGAAATATTTAGCTCTAGCTGATGTGGTGGGTATGCTTTTTTACATATGATTATATCAAAAAGGGTACTGGATCCCAAAAGAGACCCTTGCGTTGGGTCTCTTTTGAGAGAGAGAGAGAGAGAGAGAGAGAGAGAGAGAGAGAGAGAGGCAGAGACAGAGACAGAGAGACAGAGAAAGGAAGGGAGATAGACATTCGGGAGGAAATATTTAGCTCTAGCTGATGTGGTGGGTATGCTTTTTTACATATGATTATATCAAAAAGAGTACTGGATCCCAAGAGAGACCCTTGCATTGGGTCTCTTTTTCAGGTAGAGACCCAACGCAAGGATGAAAAGGTCATATACATGACTGTGTCTTTCTCAAGGGAACAGTGGAAGCATCACTTTGTTCCCCTTCACGCCAACCAACATCCTGTTTTGCTGAACAGTCATGAGTTCTTGAAACATGTTTCCATCCCCAGAACCTCTGTTACTTGTCCTCAGAGTGTGCCCATCTCCCCAAAGCCTATAAAAATCCTCCCTTGCTTAATTGTTTCAAAGCAGTTTCTTCTAGAGCCTCTCTTCTCTATCCACGGGTTAATGAAGATAAACCTTCCTTTCCCTCAGGTTTCCTTGTTTGAAACAACTCTTCATATATTTTTGTATCTTAATTATTTCATAATAAAAAAATATAACTTTTAAACTAAAAGAGTCCATTAACAGTTCCTTCAGGTGCAGAGCGCAGTTCTTTTTTTCTTTTTGGTGGAGGGTGGTGTTAATCAGGAATAGATTATAATTCCCTCCTCCTTGCTTGCCCTCACATTTTCCAGAAGCTCTTCCTCTTCTCTTGTCCAGATATCCATCTTGTTTCCCCCCACAGCAAACCATCACAACCTTCTCCAGATTTGATTTCAAGCCCTGGAAAGCTCCTGATTTATGACCGTGATCTGAAGGCTGAGATACTCTCCCCTTAGGCTTGGACTTAGATGCTGTGGAAGGCTACAAGTTCAGATCTCTTTCCTAAGGAGGTAGATTCCCCTTTAAGTTTTCCTATTCACCCGGACCAGACATTTGCTGTGGTGTATAGGGCAGAAGAGTAATGCAGAAGAGCCACTGGGAAACCAATTTCTTCAGTCTGGCACTGTAGGAGTGGGGAAAATGTGTAATCCTTAATGATCTAAGTGTCTGCAATAGAATGTTACTGACTGTACCAGTATGCAAGTGAGAAACTGCATTAATGCCCATGCAATGTCCACCCTGTCACTAGATTTAGTTCTAAAACCATTTTCTACAGGGCTGTTACTGTATTTTATTGTTGAATACTTTCAGCTCTGGATGAAACATACTGAAGTGTGAAATGGTCAATTATAACTGGATAAACAAAATCGCTTGGATAAAATATTGTTAAACTGTGTGGCTTGCTGTGTTCATTTCTAAACTGTGTTTAGTGTTCATTTCTCTTTATCTCAGGACAGGGTGTATAGGGAGTGGATGATTCGGCACTTTAGGAAGATAATTCTGTGAACAAATGCACAGTTACCAAGACCAAGAGACCACGTAAGTCAATTTCATGCTGAGTTGTTTAAACCATTTTCACATCAAGCATTGCATAACTTCCCTACTTTGCAAATACCTTCCAAAGTTTGAATATCTGTGAGGTACACTGTGCATGATTTATTCCCCCTGTAACTACTTTGGGGAATTAATTTAATCTGTGGAAATACTCTCAAATATTGATACTAATAAAAATAGAATCAGGAGAGAATATGAAGAATATAATTTTAAATGTCTTTCAATACTAGCCCTGAACCTTGAAATACACATCACAAGTTGATGCATACCCTGTGTTTGCTGAAATATCACTTATGAAACCTATGGTTCCTGCATTGACTGAGGGCTTCATTAGGTATCTTTTTTGAGATTCTCTAGCTGACAGCAGTATTAAGCACCTTTCTAATATTGTATTAGAAATACTTCTGGAGTATTTATTCCTTTTAGGTCACAGCAGATATGCATTTCTAGGTGTAGGCTGGTATTTTGGGGATAATGGTTCTGCGATTAGAATTTTATCTGGGGCTAATTTTACCCAAGATTGGGAAGCAAATGAACTCTCTCCTTCTAAGTCTCCTATCCATTCCTCAAGTGTTATTCTGTCATACTTCAGGTACCCTCAGTTAGTAATCTTTGTGGAGTTGTGTGCAGTTCAATGCGCAGAAAATCTAAGAATATAAAAACTTGATGTAGGGACTTCCCTAGTGGCACAGTGGTTAAGAATCTGCCTGCCAATGCAGGGGACATGGGTTCGATCCCTGGTGCGGGAAGATCCCACATGCCGCATAGCAGCTAAGCCTGTGCACCACAACTACTGAGCCTGTGCTCTAGAGCCCATGAGCCACAACTACTGAGCCCACGTGCCACAACTACTGAAGCCCGTGCACCTAGAGCTCATGCTCTGCATCAAGAGCAACCACTGCAATAAGAAGTCAGCACACCGCAACAAAGAGTAGCTCCCACTCGCCGCAACTAGAGAAAGCCCGTGCGCAGCAACAAAGACCCAATGCTACCAAGACAAATAAGTAAATAAATAAATAAATTTATTAAAAAAAGAAACTTGACGTGAACCATGACTACCATTTCTTTGATGTTTCAAAAGAGATTAGTGAGCAAGCAGCAACAGCAAAGAGAAATTCCCTTTCCAATTTGTTGTCTGGTATGCCTAACCTCCAAAGACTCAGATCTATGACCATGGTTGGAAGAGATACAGTGTTGTGGTACATAGGTAAAGATAAGAAACAGAGGAAGGAAGAAAGAGGAGGGGAAAGGAAGAGAGAAAGAGAGTGCCACAGAGAGAGACAGAAGCAGAGACCAAGACAGAATGATAAGAAAGAGCAATAGAGAAAGTAACTAGAGTTGGAGCTGCTTGAAGAGATGAAGCAGAAAAGATGTTAGTCAACAGTCATACTCATGGCCTTTAGCTCACTGCCCATCACTTAGAATCAGATTAACATCCTCTTGAGATGAAGCCTGGAGTAGGATGAGAAAAACCCTACATATCCTTGCTTTTTCTTAGCTGTCAAGAAAGCCCTGCTGATGATTAATCAGATGCTAAGATGATAAGAAGTTAGTCTCAGGGGCTCTGTGTTTAAATATGGTGACTGTTGCCTTAGAAATGGAAAAATAGAGTTACCATATGACCTGGCAATCTGACTCCTGGGCATATAACTGAAGAAAACTATAATTCAGAAAGATACATGTACCCCAATGTTCATAGCAGCACTATTTACAATAGCCAAGACATGGAAGCAACCTAAATGTCCATCAGCAGAGGAATGGATAAAGAAGATGTGGTACATATATACAATGGAATACTACTCAGCCATAAAAAAGAATGAAATAATGCCATTTGCAGCAACATGGATGGACCTAGAGATTATCATCCTAAGTGAAGTAAATCAGATAGAGAAAGACATATATCGTATCACTTATATGTGGAATCTAAAAAATGATACAAATGAACTTATTTACAAAACAGAAACAGACCCACAGACATAGAAAACAAACTTATGGTTACCGAAGGGGAAGCGGGGGGAGGGATAAAATAGGATAACCAACAAGGACCTACTGTATAGCACAGGGAACTATACCCTATACTCCATATCTTATAATAGCCTATAATGGAAAAGAATCAAAGAATCTAAAAAGTATATATATATATATGTATATGTATGTAAACTGAATCACACTGCTGTACACCTGAAACTAACACAACATGGTAAATCAACTATATTTCAATAAAATTTTTAAAAAATAAATATGGTTACTGTTAAGTACACTAAAAAACTGATGAAATAGCCTAATATTGGCAAAAATATTTCATGTTTTTGAAAAACAAATTACGTTAGGTTAAAAATAAAATCTAGTTTTGAAGTTTTATGTCATTATTCACCTGGGATCATTTCTAATATTCAGCCAGCAGCCAGTATATTCTAATTCCATTAACTTGTCACCAAGAAATAACTTGCAGAATTATTTCTGCAAATATTGTGGGAAATTATGTGCCTGCACATGTGTACTGTATGTATGCATGTAAGCAAATAGGATTTGGAAAAGAGAAAAAGAACATTTTGTCACTTTCTTTTTATACATTTGTTTACCCAGGGATAAAGAAAATATGAAAGACTGACTTCCTTGAAAGTCTGAAACTGTCTCCCTGGAAATTATCTTTGCATTTTAAATAGTTGCTTATGCATTGGTGACATAACTTTTCCTCAGCCCAGAAAAAATATCAAATATGTTGAAATATAAAAAGACAAAAACTTGTTTTACAAAAGTTAGAAAATTTTATTTAAGAACTTTATTTTTAAGAGTTAAATCAGTAATTTTTTAAAAAGTGAAGTAAATCGTTAATTGCAGTGTGTCTTTCCTTTTTCCGCCTCCCTGTTTCTGGAAATAAGCGTACTATTTACTATTCTTCAATTATAAGCAAATTTGCTATATTTAATAAACTACAAAACTTGAATTTTAACAACTCTACGTTGAACACAAAGATATTAATTTTGTCCAACAATAAAGTTAATTTTGCATTGATTCAAGACAGTCTGGTGTAACAATTTTATGGAAATCTTAAAATTGAAAAATTGTATTGTCAAACTCCACGGGGGTTCTAGTTCAGCAAAAAGATATTTTCCTGACAGATAAATGAACCACTTTGGATAATATACATCTCTGAACCAATTAGTTTGACCAAGGGATTGGAAATTTTAATGAATGTCCAGCTCTGAATCTATGGGTGGAAATATTAAACTCATATGCCATGGGACAAAGCATGGGAAGGAAGGTTTAATTAAAAGAAAAACATGTGTGTTATTATCAGAATAAGGTACAATGTATAATAGATAGCAAATATAGCAAATATTCTAACAAATGCATTAATAAAATCTTTTTCCTTCCTTATCTGTTTGCCCTTGCTTAAAATCAGCAAACAAACAAACAAAAACAACAAATGAACAAAAACAAAAAAAACAAAAACCACACACACACATACACATACACACACAAACCCTAACATTCCTTTATTTGCTGGGGTGTGAGGGTGAGGAAAGCTTTCCAAAAAAATCACAGCAACACGTGTCTAAACTTCGCTCTGAGATACAGTACCAAATATATAAGCAATCAGTGGAAAGCCAGAACATCTGAAGAGTGACCAAAAATGAATGAATGTCCAAACCTTCTTTTGACATTTCTATTACATTAGCTGCCTTTAATTTTACTCTTCCTCAGTGTGAGATGATAAATATTTATGTCAACAAGTTGCCATGTATTTCTACCTCTAAAGACGTGTCATTCATCAATCTACTGCTTATGCTCCAACTGAAGAGAGATCTGCACACTAAGAAAAAGATAATTTATCATAAAAGTAAAGAATGGAGATAGTTCAAAGTAAGACTTGAGGTCCAACGACTAAGGACTGTGTTCATTAAATGTCTTTGAATAGCTTTTGTTGACCAAAGGCTAGTGTTCCAACAGTTTTAATATTGAGGACAGTTAATTGGCAAAATAGTTGGGGATACATACCTGAGTACCCTGAGCAAAAATATAAACTTTGTTTCCTAAGAGAAAGGTTAAGAGTAGTTAACTTAGGTAAATTATTTTTTAATTTATCATTCTTTCTTTTTCAATCATTCAGTGCCTTTCCATCTGATTTTTGCAAGAGTTTTCTAATTTTTATTGTCCTTTTAATTACAATTGACATGTGTCCTCTGCTTTTATGTTCTGGCTCCCAGCTAGGTGATAAGTGAATAGAGCTATCCATATGAATAATATCCAGAACAAGAATCCAGAAGAAGTTGATGAAATGAAATGGAAATAGTAGGGCAGAGATAAATGAAGTCAAGAATAAGAAGACAACAGAAATAATCAATAAACCCAAGGCTGATTCCTTATAAAGAATAACAAAACAGTGAAACTCCAAGCATGTCTGAATTTACGCGTAAGTGAGCAGATGCAATTAACATGTTCTATGAACAAATGGGGATCTAACTACAGTACAGAAGATGCTGACATAAGACAAGATTGGAAACATTCATTCCAGTAAATTTTACAAGTTACTTAAATTGTGTACATTTCTAAACAACACAAATGGCCAATATTGACTCCACTCATACCACTCCACCCCACCAACTATCTGGTTTGAATGAGACTGATGGATTTCCAAGGATATGGAAACTTCAGTGCTAAAACTGGGAAAGTTAGGGGAAAACTAGGATGAATTGTGCATCCTAAGTCAGAAGGAGAAGGATAATTGTATATATCACTACCTGTTTAAGTAAATGAGTAGTCTAAAAATTCACACTTCACCAAAAGTACCAGGCCTATAAGGATAGATACAGAAATAGCTGAATTTTACCAGACCTTTAAGGAACAGTTAGTCCTAATTTGACTTTTTTTTTTTTCTTTTTTTTGCTGTGCCGCATAGCATGTGGGATCTTAGCTCCCCGACCAGGGATTGAACCTGAGCCCCCTACATTGGAAGTGCTGAGTCTTAACCACTGGACCACCAGGGAAGTCCCCTGATATAATTTTTTAAGAGACAGGAAAATAGGGAGTTCTGCCTAACTCATTTTTTAAGTATATAGTTTAACATATATAACGAACCTGGAAAATGACAGTATAAGAAATCACTAGACAAATTTCACTTTGAACAAAAATGCAGAAGTCCTAATGACATATTAGCTTGCTGAAAACACACTGTATGTAAAATATATATATAACCATGCAAGATGAATTCCAAGTTTGCAAAAGTTACATCAGGCATTATATCAATATTATTTGGTACAGAAATAGATTAACTGAAAGAAATAATTAAAAGATGAGAGAATAATAAAAATAATTTATATCTTATCAGATTAGCCAGTATATAAAAGTCTGACAATAACAAGCTTCAGCCAGGATGTTGAAAAGAGCTACTGTAACTTGCTGGTACAAAAATAAATTGGTAAAACTTCTTAGACTCAATTTTATAATACCTTCCTTTGATTCAGGAACTCCATTTCTATGCAAAACCAAGGAGATATGCTTAAGAATGTTAAAAATAAAACTATTTGTAATAGCAATATTTGAAAAAAGTCTGAAAATACATTAATAGGAGATAGATAAAATGTGACATAATGATACAAGAGACTATGTGATAATTAATATGAATGAACTAGATGTACGTGTATAAACAGGAATAAACCTCTGGAATAACTGAAGTGATAAAAAAAATTGCTGAGTGATTCAAACTGTAGAATGACATTAATATTAAGGGTAACAGTAGGCACACCTGTTCTAAGATTTCATGGAGGCATACATATGCAGTCTTGTACAAAAGCATGGTTAGAAAGGATCTATACTAATGTCGGGATATTGATTACATTTGAGAGAATGAAGGGCTGGGTGGGTATGAGCAAAATTGGCTTTGACTGTTTGAAATGTTTTACCTCTTAAATGGCACCTGAAGCAAATGAAGCAAAATGTTACTAACATTTTAATTCTGGGTTTGGGTCACTGATGAACATCATCTTATTCTATGGATTTTGTGATTATCAAAAGTAGTTCATAATAAAAAGTATTAAAAAAACACAAAGTAGTCTAAAACCTACATAGTAACTTATATGCACCTTTGAAATGCAATAAATTGTATTGCCATCACTAAGTGTATTATAGCTAAAGGATTCAGGAAATAATTCCCTACTGACTCCCAAACTCCTAGATTTTTTCCTGGCCTCCATTAAAATATCATATCCAGCTGCTTCCTGAACACCTAAACTTTAACAACTCCACGAATATTTTTCCTCCTCCAAAGAATATCACTGTTCAGTCGTCCTACGTGTCTTTCTCAGTCCTTTTGGTTCCTCAGCGTTATTCTTCTCATCCTCCCAAATACCCAAATCCTTGTGAACTACTTAATTTCTCTTCATAAAATATCTCCAGTACCTAGTACTTTGTCTCCATCCTTACTGCCAACAAATTAGGCACTACACATTTTACATATGAATGTTTATTTTATATATATATTCCAATTTACCTTTTAAAGGTAAAATTATCATTATCATTGTTATAAAAATAACAAGTATTCACTATATATTTTAAAATTAAGCTATATAAGAAGGTGCAAAGAAGAAAGCAAACCCCTCCTCCCCAATCCTCAAAATTCTCCTTGCATTAGTTTCTACTGTACAGCAAAATGAATCAGCCACACACATACATACATCCCCTCCTTTTTGGATTTCCCTCCCATTTAGGTCACCACAGTGCATTGCACCACAGTGCAGTTCCCTGTGCTATACAGTATGTTCTCATTAGTCGTCTATTTGATACATAGTATCAATAAAGCAACTATACTCCAATAAAAATTAATTTAAAAAGTAAAATAAAAGAAAATTCTCCTTGCAGAAACCTTTTAACTTTTATTTGACATAATTATTAATATATTTCTAAATATATATATACACATATAGAGAGAGCACTATCTATCATCTATCCATCTATTATGATAGATAGTAGGACCATATGACTATAACACAATTTTAGTAATGTATGGATACCTTTTACTCAATTTGAACAAAAAAAATGACCTATAGCAAAAATCTGGGAGTTTTTAAATTTCAGAAAAAAATCGTCAAAAGAGATTATTATTCCAACAACTATATTTTTGGAACTATTAATGAGGAAATTATGAAATCATTAAGAATATGAACTCCTTAGGTGTTTTTAACTGCAACTTTAAACAACATCTATTAATTCCCGTTTTCTCATTTGCCCATATCTCTATGTTATTACATACGTAGTTGGTTTAAAATTTTTAGGGTTTATAATATGTATTCTTTGTTTTGTAATATAATTTTATCACTTTTAAAGTTTATATTAAATTTTTTTAACATCTTTATTGGAGTATAATTGCTTTACAATGGTGTGTTAGTTTCTGCTGTATAACAAAGTGAATCAGCTATATGTATACATATATCCCCATATCTCCTCCCTCTTGCGTCTCTCTCCCACCCTCCCTATCCCACCCCTCTAGGTGGTCACAAAGCACCGAGCTGATCTCCCTGTGCTATGTGGCTGCTTCACACTAGCTATCTATTTTACATTTGGTAGTATTTATAAGTCCATGCCACTCTCTCACTTCGTCCCAGCTTACCCTTCCTATATTTAAATTGATTCTATGTTTACCGCAAATTAGCATTCTCCACTTCTGAGTTTTTTTACTTGGTGTTATTGCTTTTTGGATGGCATTCACTGTTTAGAAGTGTTTTCTTCTTTGAGTTTGTTCTTATCTGTATGATATTTTCCAAATTATATTCTTTAAAATGCCAGTAATTTGTCTTTTAATTTAAAGCTAAATAACTTTTAAAATATATCTCATGTGTTGTATGAATACAATATTCCTTTAAATAATTAAAACATTAGAGAGATTTTTGATGTCTCTTTTTGAACATTAAATATAACCATTATCCCCTCTTCCTTTATTTATAATCAGTCTGTATGATACATTTATTACATATACTTCACTTTTATACTATTGTGTATATTCTTTAAGTTTATAGAATTATATACATAGTACTGGTTTCTGATTATGTTTGTGTGTCTTTTTATTTTATTTTATTTTATTATTTTTTTTTTTTGCGGTACGCGGGCCTCTCACTGTTGTGGCCTCTCCTGTTGCGGAGCACAGGCTCCGGACGCGCAGGCTCAGCGGCCATGGCTCATGGGCCTAGCCTCTCCGCGGCATGTGGGATCTTCCTGGACCGGGGCAGGAACCCATGTTCCCTGCATTGGCAGGCGGACTCTCAACCACTGCGCCACCAGGGAAGCCCTGTGTGTCTTTTTAAACTTTACATGCATGTGATCACACTATACCTATCCCTCTAATGATTTTTTTTTAATCATTAACTTGTGTTTTGAGCTCAATCTATGACTGATGCCATATATATCATATATGTTGAACCATATAACACTGGTTCCATACCTGTAATGGTTATCTGGGCTGTTTATTCTGTTTCTCTATTATAAACAATGTTACAATAAACACAGTTCAATGTATAACTTAAGCTTCTCTGTGAGCCTTTCTTTATAAGTTAATATAGTACTGCTGAATCACAGGAACTACCCATTTTAACTTGTACTACATATTGTCAAATTGCCTGCAACTTACTTTTACTGTTTTCCTACCCAAATACAAAACTCTGTGAAGCTTCTTCCTCACAATCTTGAAACACTTGAGGTTAGCAACCATTAAAATTTTTGCCAAACTAATTTATAAAGATTTTTCTTTAAATCATAATATTGATCACTTACATTTTAATACTTTTCTAACCTATTTGTTCTACTCTCTTCTCCGTAAATATACTATGTATATATTTGACCTCCTTTGTCTTGTATATTTTCTTCTAATCACTTTTTAATCTTTTTTTTTTCCATTGTGTCTGTGTAGTTTCCTGAAGCCTGTCTATCATTGCCAGATTAACAGTGTTCTTTCTATTTTGTTGCTTTAAATATGTTTGATCTCTGCAATGTTTTTATTTTGCCTTTCAGTGTTATCCTGAGCTTTCCCAAGATTTAAAAAAATCTCCTTGGATTGCTTTATAATTTCTTCTCTAAAGCCTTATATTTCTTCCTTCAACCTTTTTTCTTTCTGTTTTTAAAAAGATTCAGTTTGTTGTTTGCACAAGTTTTGAAATTATGGAGAACTATTTGTTGAGACCATTCCCTCCACTTTGATTGAATTATGTATAGTTTCTCCACTGGTTCCTTTCTTATTAACATTCATCTTGGAACAGGATAGGTCTTTCTAAATTCTGGACTGCGGAGTAGGCGGGGAGTAACCTGAGGCAGGCTCCAGCCCTGAATCTAATTACCCATCCCCACCCCTGCTGAAATCTCTCTCTTAATTGATGTTCTTTGACCGCCAGTCATACTTTCTTTCACATTTGAACTTCCAGTGTAGTTCCCAGAATTCCCTAAGTTTGGCAATTTTTGCTTTATTATCCATCCTTTAATCTGTCTCTTTAGATTGTAGAAGATTTTTTTTTTAATGTTGCAATATGATTATTAAATGCCCCTTAGACTTTACTGTTGAACAGACTGTACCTCACATCTTCCAGAGCCTGTGGGTGTTCCTCTTTTAAAAATCAAAGGGATGTTGACAGGGTTTTAAGAACTATCTCTTTCTTCTTAGGCAAATCTGCTTTTGCCTAGAGTCTGAGGTCTATGGTGAGTCTCAGCCTCTTGCTTCATTTTGGTTCAGAGATGACAGCTTTTGGGGGAAATGCTTCATAGTTGATGGTTTCAAGTTGTGTCTTCAGCTTTGTTTCATTGAAGATGGAATTAGCCTCTATTTTTGATTAGTTTTGCTGTTTTCCATGGTTTTTAAGGAAGAGAAGGCTCAAAATAAACAAATTTATAAATGTAATAAATAAAGGAATTTCTTTAAATTAAATAAATAAATTTCTTGTGGGGAATATGCAAATCATTATCTCCAAAAGATATGATAATAAATGTTATAAAATAAGTCCATTTGTTATAAATCCCAGAACCACAAAGAACAGTGGAGAAAAAACTTTCAGTGGTCGGTTGTAGTTTGTCATCAAAATTCTGGATTTAGATGTGCCCCTCAGGTAAACTGGCCAAAACCTGGAAGGCTCTGGGCAAACAGAAGCACTTGGTATCAAGAGATGGTGAGAAAAGGGATATGGTTACAAGAAAAGGAACCAATAAGTACATGTAGGTGATGTCATAATCATGTTTCATCCAGCCCAGCTATGGTTTTAGGTGTATTTTTTACCCTGGTATATATGTGCTATATGAACTTATGTAAGTTGACAATTTGTTGTTTTTATTGTTTGTGAGTAATCCAGAAGGTCAAGGACCATAGTAACTTGTAATGTTCCTGAGTCAAGATTTAAATCAAAGTGACTGGGCATTGGACTGAGACATTTAGAGAGTGACTTAGGAAAAATCCAGGTAGACCTCCAGCATTCTCACTTTAGGATTGCCACCATTTTCCTTCGTTATCTTGTAAGTGTTAATTCTTCTGAAATGGAGACAGTAGTCAAGAAAAAGAAAAAAAAATTAAGAAAGGAGTGACTCTTAACTAGGACAAAGGAGCACTGGATAAGTTGAAAATAGCAGTGGTGATTCAGATCTGTTTGGTGTATTAAACCAATGTATGCTACAGAATGAAAGAACAAAATTGCTTTTTAAATCCAAACAACTATGATCAGAGCAAAGTTTGCGGAAAGTTAAATAACATATTTGCTTTTGGTATTAGGCTACATGCAGAAAACAGAAGACTATTGACAGAAATGTAACTGCACACAAGTGACTAATATAGAGAAAGTCCTTTGGAGATATTCTGGGACAAAGGTCCAAATTACATCTACTTCTATGTCAAACTATGTTATGTGGGATGTCTTTGTTCTTAATGAATCCATTTGTGACGACAAATACAAGAATGATACCAAATTTGTAGGTAGACAATAGTTATTGTCTTATCTTGAGCTGGAATGAAAATAGCTTCAGTCAAAAGAATGGTAGTAATATTGACTCTTAGAGTGTTTGGTTCAGTGGAAGGGGATAGAATATGACTTCTGAAAATCAGAAGTTCACTCTACTCTTCTCCACTAAATTGAAATGTACACCCTGTGATAAAGCAGAAACTAATACACCATTGTAAAGCAATTATACTCCAATAAAGATGTTAAAAAAATGAAAGAAAACAAACAAAAAGACTGATAAAAAAAAGAGAAATGTACACCCTGAACGCTGTTCTCAATGCAAAATTATATCCTGGGGGAACAAGCTAAGGCTGTGAAAAGGGGGATGACACATTATGAACTGAAATACCCAGAAGTCACTACAATCTTATTTATTCCCTCCACTTGTTTCACAGAAAATAAGCCGAGCAACTCCCCCTATGGAAGCTTAAATTCAGTGATGATTAAGTCACATAAACTAGAAAAGTAAATCAAATCCTTTTCCAGTCAGAGCAAAACCATCCTCAGTTAAAAGAAAAATCACCTACTAAATTAATAGTGAGATAAGTTACGCCCCATGCAAAATCCTAAATTATTTGCAAGTATGACAAGTTCTAAATATGAAATTAAGAGCTAATAAATTCCTAAGTGATATGGTTTTGCTCTAATTTAACTTTTGTTATTTACTTTTAAATTAACATGATTCCTTGTTGATTTCCTTTTTCTTAAAAAAAAAGGTTACATTACAAACTCTTTTATTCTAGTTCTCAACATATGGAAACGTTTAATCTATTGCAATAACAGTTTAAAGAAAATGTTTCACTTTTAAAAACTTATTTATTGTTCTGGTCTCTCAGACTCTCTTATTCCTTGAAATGTAATCACTGGTATTTGCTTTCTTTTCCCTAGGGACTTCCCTGGGGGTCAGAGGCAAAGAATCCACCTTATAATGCAGGGGACGCGGGTTCGATCCCTGATCAGGGAACTAAGATCCCACACGCCGCGGGGCAACTAAGCCCACGCACCTCAACTAGAGACCCTGCGTGCGGCAAACCACAGAGCCCACGCGCTCTGGAACCTTCGCACCACAACAACAGAGGCCACATTCCTTGGAGCCCATGCGCCACAACTAGAGAAGAGAAAACCTGCATGCCACAACTAGATAGAAGCCCGTGCGCTGCAACAAAATATTCCACATGCCTCAACAAAGATCCTGTGTGCCTCAACTAAGACCCAATGCAGCCAAACATAAATTAACTAACTAAATAAATAAATCTTTTTAAAAAAATATATATTTTATAATTAATTGTTCAAGGAGGTTGGTCAGTGTAAATGCCTATTAGGCCAGCTGGGTTTACCAGCTGGAAAATCCCTAAGTTAGGATTCTACTCTCCCACAGAGACTGAGAAGTGGAGGTACCATCCTTCCTAATTATTATATTCCAAAGAAATGGCTTTCACGTCCTAGAGTAAGACACTCTTGAGTTGCAGGAGATACAACTCAAAGAGACAAAGGAAGGATTCATAATTGTAAGCCCTTTATAGAAAATGTTCTAATAAATGGTGAATAAGCTATAAATTCAAGGACAGTATGATATATTTTACTGTGAACAAATATGAGTTTAAAAAAATTGAGTCTCTGACTTATTAAAATCCTGCCCACAATAAAAACTACATCTCAAGGGTAATACTAATATGTTCATAAAAACAACATCTCTCACTTATTCATGACCAGAATTACTTGCTTTTTAGCCTCTGTTTGACTAACCTATGTGTTTCTGCTTGTGTGAATGGATTTGACCTGCCTGCAGGTCTCACTTGTAATAATCCTGCTGCAGGTGACAGGGTGACAGAGTGGAGAATTCACACATTTATCATTCCGTGTGCTTCCCCTGACACTTGCAATGACTCCTGACAATTCCAATGTTAGAAAACAATTACAGTGAGAAACTATGTGGGGAAAATGACTTAGGTGCAATTCCAAGGAGACAGAGCAACTTGAGACGATGCATTGAAAGAAGATCAGAGCAAAGCAGTGAGGTTGAGGGAGAAGCTTTGTGGAAGTGATCCCCGTTACAAGCACACAGGGCTTGTCAGCAACCACAGTTTAAGCAACAGACAGAAGACTGGTTTGGAATAATAAAATTTCTTATATCTTTGAAAATTGTAAAGAATTACAAATATCACAGAGGGTGAGAAGGCCTCTCTGAAATAATTAGGCGATCGTTGCTACATTAATACAACCAACACAGTTCTCTTTTATAGACGAGTTGGTTTACTAAGAAGCTATAGATAGGACTGACTCTTCCTATTACTATGCATGGATAAACACTATACCTCCATCAGCCTTAATTTTATCATCAACAATATGGTGATAAATACTTTAAAAATTTAATGAAATAGCAGAGTAGAGGAGTTTGCAAGTCATACAACTCCCAAGCAAGAGAGCTTTCTCTTGAGTTCTTGACTTTTATAATGCAAATGAAGTTAAATGACAAAGTTGTACTTTTATTTTTGGAAGCAGCTCTGTAATGCACAGATTACACTCTGCTCTGTTATACACACACACACACAGACATACACATATTCACATGTATATATCATGTATTCAGGGATTTTATATTTGTAGAAATCATTACACTTTTAATTACAGGCATCCATCAACATCTCTGAAGGAAAATTTACCATTCTGAAAAAAATGTAATAGCCTTCTAGCTAATGAAATTTATGAAAATCAGAGATTCAAAACACCAAAGACACTCTAAGCAAGAATCAGCAGAAACAACAGAAGAAGATACCAAAGCACTTCACTTATTGGAATTTTGAGATACAATTTGTTTTAATGACATAATTGAAATTATAAACTTACTAAATGGATGTATATATAATCAGATGAGAAGGAGTCATTTTTACAGAAAATGACTAAGAACTTTCCAATTGATTTAAAAAGGGGGAAAAAAAAAAAAAGGGAAAGAAACAAATAAAATCCAAAACAAGCCAAGTATAAAGAAATCTGCATGTAGCGACATCTTGGGTGAAATAACAGAACACCAATCTATAGATTTTGAGAGAAGTCTTAGAAACCATTAAAAGTATTTTAAAAGGTATTTAATCCTGAAGAGAGACTAACTATAATATAAATATAAAAAATATATAGTGAACTTGTATAACTTTATTGAAACATACTGACAAAGACTCTCTCCTTGAACAATTATAGCCATTCTTTTAACAAGAGTGAACCTACACAGACACATCGTAATCACTCAAAGTCTATAGTCTCCCTTAAGGTTCCTCTTGATGCTTTGCCTTCTATGGACTTGGACAAAAGTATAATGACATATATCCACCATTATAATACCAGGGAGAGTATTGCCAGACCTAAAAATCCTGTGTTCTGTCTATTAATCTCCTTCTGCCCCCTGCAAGCCCTGATCTTATTATCTTCATAGTTTTGCCATTTCCAGAATGTCATATAGTTGGAATCATACAGTATGTAGCCTTTTCAGATTGGTTTCTTTCACTTCTTAATATGCACTGGAGATTCCTCCATGTCTTCTCATGGCTTGATAGCTCATCTCTTTTTAGTGCTGAAAGATATTGTCTGACATTGTCTGAGTGTTCCACAGTTTATTTATCCATTCATCTTTTTGAAGGACATCTGATTGATTCCAAGTTTTATAAATTATGAATAAAGCTGCTATAAACATCCATTTGTAGGCTTTATGAGGGCATAAGTTTTCAACTCCTTTGGGTAAATACCAAGGAGTGTGATTGCTATGTCATATGGTAAGGAAATATTTTGTAAGAAACTTCCAAACTGTCTTCCAATGTGGCTGTACCATTTTGCATCCCCACCAGCAATGTGTGAGAGTTCCTGTTGCTCTGCATCCTTGTCAGCATTTGTTGTTGTCAGTGTTGCAGATTTTGGCCATTCTAATAGGTATCTAGTGGTATCCTACTGTTGTTTTAATTTGCATTTCCCTGATATGAAGCATCTTTTCATATCCTTATTTGCCATCATATATCTACTTTGGTGATGTGTCTGTTAGGATCTTTGGCTTATTTTTTAATTGAGTTGTTTTCTGATTGTGAGTTTTTAGACTTCTTTGTATATTTTGAATGACAGTCCAAATGGTTCTTTACCAGATGTATCTGTCACAAATATTTTCTCCCATTCTGTGGCTTATCTTCTCATTCTCTTGATGCTGTCTTTCACAAAGCAGACATTTTAAATTTAATGAAGTCCAGCTTATCAATTTTTTCCTTCATGAATTGTGCCTTTGTTGTTATACCTAAAATTCATTACCACACCCAAAGTCATCTAGGTTTTCTCCTATGTTATAATTCAGAAGTTATATAATTTTGCATTTTTACATTTAGGTCTGTGATCCATTTTGAGTTAGTTTTTGTGAAAGATAAAGTGTCCAGATTCATTACTTCGCATGATTATTTTACACCATTTGTTGAAAAGACTATCTTTTCACCATTGTACTGCCTTTGCTCCTTTGTCAAAGATCAATTGACTATACTTACGGGGGTCTATTTCTGGGCTCTCTATTATATTCTTTTGACCTATTTTTCTATTCTTTTGCCAATACCACACTAGCTTGATTACTGTAGCTTTATAGTAAGCCTTGAAGTCAGTGAGTGTCAGTCCTCCAATTTTGTTCTTTTCCTTCAATATCGTATTGGCTATTTTGAGTCTTTTCTAGAATCGTTCTTTATCAAAGGAAGTAGTCTTAGGGTTTTATAGAGAGCTAACTCTTACGGAAGAGAAGAACTCAAGGATAACTGAGCCTTTTGCGGTTTAGTTTTCTGCAGTCTTACCACAGACTCTGGTCAAATAATAGCAGAAAAATTCTAGCATCTTTAATATGCAGTTCCTGGATATGAAGAGCATTATATTGATAATGATTAAATAAATACTTATTCATAGTACAATTTGTCTACAAACTTGAAAAGCTCCCTTTTTGTGGGGTTACCAAATATAAGTTTGGTGCCTGTAGCATTTATATATGTTCTATTTATCATGTAATAGTTTCAAATGAGCAAACAAATACTAGTATTCAATTACTGGAAAATTAGAACAATATTATCCTGATTCTTTGATTGTTAGCTATATTAACTTTGGAAATTGCAGAAGTGTGCTATACCACCTATTTTATGTATGACAAGGATGCCTTAGGAGTAGTTAGCACAAAATTTTGCATAGCAGAGGTTAATACCTTGGTACCTGAGATGGAGACAACAGGGTAGATATGCTTGATAGTATTTAATGCCCAGATTATTTGATAATTCCTGTGTTCCTTTCTCTTTCTAGTGGTAACTCCACTGGCCTGAAGACCATGCAAAAGTTTGATCTAAGGTAAAGGCCCTCCTCAAGAAATGCTACCATCTCCCTTCATTTCATGTAGACCAATAACCAAAGTTAGATCTCAGCATGATCCAATAGCAGAAGTACTATTCCTGTTACAAAAGAAAAAAATATTCACCAAAATAACTGCAGGATTTAGCTGATAAGTAGGGAACTGAGATCCTAGGAATAAATCTGGTGTGTGCTGGTTCAGGGTTAGAGATGAAATATAACACTTGATAAGGGTATTTATTGAAATGGGGTGGTCTTTCATGACACAGAAATTCACTCCTAAACAAGGAAACCTGGAGTTAGTGACACAGTGCTAGAATGGTTTCTTAAAGCTTGGGAAGAAGATAGCCTACAGTAAGTGAGATGGCATTTCTGGAAGTGCCATAGCAGAGTACTGAGGAAGAGGTGGAAATGCTCATAGACTGAGGCATGTGAGAATAGACTGATTACGTGCGATCAGAGAACCAACCCTGCAGTTACTTATTTTCCTCAGAGACCCGGATGATGCTCACTCCATAAAGCATTAAGGAACACCTTAGTGGGAGGGCACAGTCATATTGAGAATCTCAGAGATAACTATACTCGACAGGCTGGGCTGTTGATAGGCGAGTTTTTGATGAAACTGGGCTTCCGAAGGTCAATGGGAATGAGAGAATTCCAGAATAGCGGCAAATAACAGAAGAAGAGTAGGTACCTTTACTGTACTCAGAAACAAGACCAGGATGGAAACCAAGGGCTCCTGAGGTACAGGCTTACTACACCGCTTTGGATTTTGGAGGATTACATGTAATGCTTAGGAATACTGCTTTAGTAAGCTTTGGCCAAAGAATGCTCTTCAGCAGGTTCAGCTTAAAGAAAACCATCCCTGCCACTAGGACCGTGTGAATGGGCAGATTCCACAGCGCTAGAGCTATCAGGGATAGGTAAGGATGCTGTGTGGACTCTCTAGTAAGCCACAGTAGGAGAGCCACAGTGTGGACCTAGGGGTCTGAATTAAGGCCATGTCATCTACAGCACAGCTCCTTAAGAAGCAACTCCAAGCTTTGGGGGCATCAAACACAGCAATTTCTGATCATGGACCGTCAAATGATTACGCAACTAGAACTGCTCATCTTGAGCATGGTAGAATCAGATCAACAAATTTGCGACTTTGGGTAGGCACAGCAACAATCCATCATATGATGGAAATGGTAGATTTGGAATTGGTTCCAATAGGCTTTAAAGGCACTAATGAGAACACAAACAGGCAGCCCTTGCCCCTCTGTCACCTATCCCATTGCACAGACATCTCTTCCCTAGGTCACATCTAAGTCCTTTCGCAGGATTACAACCAGATGATGATGGAGTAAACCTAGTTTGCAGAAAGATAAGTTCTATAGATTGGTGTGAGCAGAACATGGTTGTTCCTATAAAATAGCCCAACTCAGAGGTGTCCCTTAAAGAAGGAAGTAAAGAGAAATGCCCCTATAGTGGGCAGAGATTTGAAATGGACACATGGTCTTTACATGGTGTAAAGGGAGAAATGGCTTGAGGAAAAGAAATAAATATACTGACTCTTGGGCAAGGGCAAATTGCTTTGGCTCAGTTGACCAGGGTCTCAAAGAGCAAGACTGTAAGATTGGAGACAAAGAAGACTGGGGGGAGAGACATGTACATAGGAGCCATGGGAGTGGGCACAAAGCGTGTGGATCTTCATGCTTCCCATCGATGTCCACCAGAAAGTGTCCTCCACAGTGGAGCCACTGAAAAACCACGTGGATAGAATGAGTTGAGCATGGAAGGTCATCCAGGCTCTATCTTCAGCCAGCTCCACGCTTCAGTATTGTGCCCATAAATGGTGTAACTATGGGGCAGAGTTGGAGTCCATGGATGGCAAGCAGGCTAAGGAACATAAGTGCTGAGAGCTGGAAAAGAAACTTAGAATGGCTGGTAGAACACGGAGATCATGGCTATCAATTACATTTTTAGAATTTACTATCCTTCCTATTACAAGCCATTTTTCAGGAACTATAAGCAGACATTAATAGGAAGACTTTTGGAGAGAAAGTGAGTGGACTTAGCATGGGTCATGAATGGACCTGAGCAATACAAAGTGTGGGCTGTAGCAAATGCTATAGGTGCTTGGCCTCTGGCCCCTCAGCACACATCTTCAAAGCTGAAGGCTTGACTGAAAACAGCTTCATGCAAATCTGACTGAAGATGTTTTTTTCTGGCTTTCAGGAACAAACTGCGCTTGAGCACAGGGTAAACTGTAAGTGCCAGAGATTTAATTCTGGAAATGGGTCTCAACTGAAAAGAGACGGTGAGCTGGTAGATTAAAACTCCAGTTTCTTCATCACTTAGTAAGGATCACTCCAAGGCATGAGGTTTCTCTTTCCCTAAAATATATATGTTTTTCAATGACCCAAGCTGGAAGTAAAATCTTCAAAACTCAGTTTACATGCTTCAAAATGTATGTGTATATTTTGTTCAAAGTTCAAAAGGTGGCAATAACAATATGACCCTATGGAACATTCACTGAGTTGAGATACCTCCAGTATTTTAAAAATTTATATTAGATTTGACCTTATTGAACAGATTAGGGTCCTTTGTACTAGTTATCAATCATACATAACCTCACAGATTCCCTGTTGGTATGTAGCTCTACGCACACAGCTTCAGGAAGATCAAAAGCAATGGCTAGTCTTAGGGATTATTAAGAGGTATGTGAATTTTAAATATTTTAAATTATATATAACTTGAAAAAAATGAATAATAAAAAGAGAAATCCAGGTTCACCTATATAAGAATTTTGTAATAAGAAGTTTTAATTTCTTCTCTCTGTAGGAGAAGAGTTCAAGTTTTGAAGTGATTGATTGTTATTGCCATTGTATTTTGTATCATTGGCTATATTTACTCATGGTACCAAAATGAAGGACAGTAAACAAAAAAAAAAATTAAGGTTAAAATGACATCTTGATTTCTGATGTCAAGTTTGAACACATGTTATAAACCAAATCATGTTAACCTATAGATGATATTTTCATACATGTTTAAAGTTGTCCTAAATTAGTGACACCTAAGAATGTTGGTTTTTTCCAATTACAAATGGGTTCGCCTTCAAGTTGAATTCATATGCTTGGTTTTCTGATTCTTTTACTTCTTTATTAGAGATGATGACTGAAAAATGCTAAAAAAAATTCAAACAAAAATGTCAGGTATTTCTTTGAAAATCAGATAATTGTATGTATTTTTAGGAAATAATTTACATATAATAAAATGTACCCATTTTCAGTGTATACACAAATATATAAATTCATGTAACCACCATAAAAAAAAAAGATACAGAATATTTCCATCACTTCAAAAAGTTTTTTCTGGCCACCTTGAAGTCAATTCCTGTAATTTCCCAGGTGTAGGCAACCAAAAATTTGCTTTCTGCCATTATAAGTTGTGCCTCCTCTAGAATTTCATACAAAGTATCTACGGTAGGTTGCATTTTATGTCTGAAATCTTTCACTCAGCATAATTTTTTAAAGATTCATGTTGTTGTTGGTATAAGTAGTTTATTCATTTTCATTGCTGAATAGTACTGCAACACCATAATTTACTTTTTCCATTTGTCTTCCAATGGAAGTCTGAATTGTTTCTAATTTTTTGTTACTGTGAATAAAACTGCTTTGAACAATTGGATTTACATCTTGATGCATACATATGGAGTAAATACCTATAAGTAGAATTACTAGGACATAGGGTAAGTGTATGTATACATTTAAATTAATTTTTTTCCAAAGGGATTATATTATTTTACATTCCCATCTTCAAACTATGAGGTATTCATAATTTATTTCTTTTTTTTCAAGTTTTCTAATTAGATATTTTATTTTCACTAGTAACAAAAATGTGTGTGCTAATTATTTCCTTCATATATTTCTAATGGAATTATTTTAAAACTTTCACATAAATGCAACATTAAATTTCATTTTCAGATTTCAAAGATGTATTTACACAAAAAAGGACTACCAATTCTCTCCCAAAGTTTGAGAACTATCTTGAATCAGAACACTCCTACACTGTTGGTGGGTATGTAAATTGGTATAGCCACTATGGAGAACAGTAAAAAACTAAAAATAGAGCTACCAAATTATCCAGCAATCCCACTCCTGGGCATATATCCAGAGAAAAACATGGCTCAAAAGGATACATGCATCCCAATTGTCATTGCAGCACTGTTTACAATAGCCAAGACATGGAAGCAACCTAAATGTCCATTGACAGATGAATGGATAAAGAAGATGTGGTGTGTGTATACATATATAATGGAATACTCAGCCATAAAAAAGAATGAAATAATGTCATCTGCAGCAACATGGATGGATCTAGAGATTGTCATACTAAGTGAAGTAAGTCAGACAGAGAAAGACAAATATTATATGGATCAACTACTCTCAACTATCTTAAGCTATCCTGTAGTTGTTCTGCTAAAAGTGAAGTCATTCAATGTGTCCATACACTTTCCCAATTTTTACCAAACGTAATAAAACATAAATACTCACAACTAATTGATGAATGAGTACATATAACATACAAGATTGAAAGGATTCCAACAAACTATGGTTCAAAATCTACCTACACAATATATGAGGTATGAGAACCTGGATAAAAGAATTCTAAAATTTTGAGATATTAACACACTAGATTCCAGAAGAGTTTTTGTGAGTACTACGTGAGTTATAGTGCAGGCATGAGGAAAACCTTATCTATTTTTAAAAAAATTTTCATTAGTTTTTTACAAAATATTTAAAGTTTTAATTTGGGGGAGGATGAGCAGTTAATAGTTTTGTTAAACGATGTCTGTTTTACTTTCAGTAGAACCCTTTTTTTAATTGTCTTTTTTTAATTGCAAGTTTAATTAATTCACTGTTTTTTTTTCTTTGGCTGCACCGCATGGCTTGCAGGATCTCAGTTCCCTGCCCAGGGATCAAACCCAGGCCATGGCAGTGCAAGCCTGGAATCCTAACCACTAGGCCACCAGGGCACTTCCCTTGAGTAGAATTCTAAGAGACTTCAGAATGGAAAGCTAAGAAATACTGCTTCTATGACTGGGCATTCTCATTCTGCATTTGAAGAAACAGACACCCTGTATCGGCAGAAACAGTTACCTTGGAATTACAGGAAAGAATCTATGAATGTCGGCAAGCATAACTCGATGCTTATTTGTGGTATGAAATTCGTACAAGAAGTTTTAGCGAGACAAGGAAATACCTAGTATACCTGATTTTAATGCTCTCTCCTCTTTAGTATCTGATGGCCTGTGAATTGCATTAGAGTCCAGATAAGTTTAGAACTAGATAAATATTTGATCTTAAAGCCCACAGTGCTCAGCCATAATTTACTTCTTTGAAGTCTTTTAATAATCCTTCCTCCATGTAGGAGCAGCTTAACCACGTGTGTGTGTGTGTGTGTGTGTGTGTGTGTGTGCACGCAATTCAGGAAGACCCTCAATCTGCTATGAGTATAATCCTGCCTCCCCCACTCTCATGAATCCCTTCACAATCCTCATTTTCTATTCTAGGGTTAAACTTCATCTCTTACAAGCTCTCACAATGTAACCCTATAAGGTAATCCTGTAGGAAACAATAAACTAATATTGGTAGATTTTCCAAATTTCAAGCTTATTTAGAAATATATATTCATTTTTTAATTTCATTTTTATAAATTTTTGTCCATTATTAGGTCAAGATGAATATTTGCATATTCTTCCTGTAGTTTTCCAGGTCTTGGTTTCTGAACTTGGGAATAATTCCTCAAAAAAAACACAGTGATAGTGACACTCTGTCCTAAAGCGATAATTCAAAGGCAACTTTTGCATTTTCAAAGTGACAGATTTTGCAGCCTCTACCATAGTTATTATGTTTTAACAATTTTGAGGCTAAGTGTCAATCAAGTCCCCTCATTTCTCCAAAGATCTGGCAAGAAGAACGACTTCAATAAGCAGAGTCTAGGAATAAGATCTCATCCCCGAATTATACCACTGGAAAATCAACTTCTTTTCCCATCCTACATCAGTGAGAAAAGTGAGGCTCAGAGAGTTTAAATTATTTACCAAAGGTCACAAGAGTGGTGGAGATGGGATTCAAAACCAGGTCACTCTTACTCCAGGGCCATACTGCCTTATAAAAGGTCGCTAAATGTAACTTCCCCTTAGCAACTTAAACTGTGTGCAGCAAAAAGTTCTACAGTCTCTGTGTGCCAGTGGAACTATAGGTTTTTCATGTCTTCCAGATAAGTCAACTCAGTCCAATCACGTGCAATTCAATTTTCATTTATTGATCTCTTATCGGTTTGAGGGGCTAAGTGTTGGTTATATAAAGATGAGCTAGAGAAAAAGAAGTGTTTTGGACTGAGAGTAGAGGGATTATTTTATTCTTTCCCCTGGCTCAGAGAGCATATCTCTTGCATATGACAGTTTTCTTGTAACCTGGTATAGCACTTTGAAATTTAGTAAAGCAGAAGTGACAGCCCTGTGACTCACAAACTCCACTGAGATTGCTCTGGTATGACAAACTTGTCTCAGCTGTCTGTATATAAATTAGGAATTCCTAAAGCTTTCAGTATGAAAGTTGCTATGAACTGCTCAAACAGAACCACTGAAACGCTAATTAGGAAGCATTCTTTTTCCAAACTTTAAATGACTTTGGGGAAAGTAAACCCATTTACTCTATTAAAGCTTTTACTGGGAAGGTTTGTCTGTTCTCCTTGTGAGAGGAGAACCGGCATTTTTGTAAACAACTGTAGGACATGACATATATATTTTAGAAGTCACTTTAAATCTTAGGATCTGACAGATAAAATTTTATACTGCATATATATTTATTTATTGTCATATAGTTGACTTAAAATATTATATTTTTATGGAAAACCATAAATACAAATAGACAATGCAGAATTTAAAGACTTTGGATTTAAAGGGGAGGGAAGAAACCTATCAAATAATTATTTCAATTATCTTCCATCTGGTAGTCTCAACCTCCCCCAAGACAGAAAATACTTATCCTTTTGGGAAAAGAAATAAATTTAATCTTCCTAAGGGCACACTCAGTTGTTACTATGCTTTTAATTCTTGGTTTCTTTTCCCCCCCAGTATGGAATGTTTCTTTTTATTTTGTGAACTGAGGTGTGAGTGAGTAAGCGTGTGTGCATGCGTGCATGCATGCATAGCAAGGAGCAAATTCTAAAGAATCTCAGGGAGAATTTTTTTTTTAATTATGGCTTGTTCCCAGGGAGTCAAGCAATTACCCAATTTTGAGTGTAGCAGCAGAATGGCTGTCTTCTCTCAAACCTACATCTCCTACTCTATTCATGATCTTGTAATGGAATAAGTAAACAATCGCAAAAGCTGAAGGCATAGGAGTCATTTAAAATTTTTGATCATAAATTCTCCAAACTCCTTCTCAGTCTAGTTGACCAGCTAAAGGTCCATTTAGTCTTAATAATAATAATGTCTCCAAGTATCAAATATTTTCATTCCCATTGATATTATATGATATACAATCTGCACATCATTTTTACCATATTGCACATATTTCATATATAAATGTATATAAATGTATATATATATATATTTATATATATATAAATACCTATTTAATACATATAATATTATATATAAGGCATTTTCCTGTTGCTATCTGGATCCTTGCTATATTAGTATATGAAATAAAAAGGAAAGAAGGAAAAATAATCTGCATAATAAGTATCTTATAATTTAACATGTTCACTGTTATAAACTGCTGTGTATACAAAGGTATGTAGCTAATGCTATTTTTTTTTTATACATATGCATGAACACAAACACAACATTACAGCCTTATCATGTGCCCTAGAAAATGATGACAAGGTTTGTTTTTCTGTGACATGGAGAGAGAAATTTAAAGAAAATAGTATTAAGAAAGAATCAATTTTATATACATAATATATATATCTACTTAAGAACAATTTGTTTCTTGTTAAATATACTGAATCAAATGCTGTTTTTAATTTAAACATATAATATAAAAGATAACTCAATCGTAATAGTGGAAGCAATGAGATATTTGGAAGCAAGTTTAAGATGTTTCTGTTTAGACCTAAATTTAAAAAACTAAACCCTTTTTTGGGATGAGTTGGAGTCTCTTTATACAAATAATATGAGATAAATAATTTGACCATCTCTGGGTTTATGTGTTTTCGTTTTGCTCCCTTTGTTGGTGTTTTCTTTTGTTATTTTGTTTTAACCTTACATATGGTTGAGAATTTGGAATTTCTAAGTATATGCTTCTGCTTATGCCAACTTGAGATCTGAAAATATTCCAAAGTAAAATATGTCTGTAAAGAATTTTGAATTGGGGACTTCCCTGGTGGCACAGTGCTTAAGAATCCACCCGCCAATGCAGGGGACACATGTTCGATCCCTGGTCCGGGAAGATCCCACATGCCATGGAGCAACGGGGCCCGTGTGCCACAACTACTCAGCCTGCGCTCTAGAGCCTGCGCACCTAGAGCCAGTGCTCCGTAACAGGAGAAGCCACCACAGTGAGAGGCCTGCACACGACAATGAAGAGTAGCCCCCACTCAGAGTAGCCCCGCTCGCCGCAACTAGAGACAGCCCCTGTGCAGCAACGAAGACCCAACGCAGCCAAAAATTAATAAACAAATTAATTGATTAACTAAATAAAAATAATTTTGAATTTGATGATTCTCTCTGGTTGGTGTTAAATTCATCCTTAAGTAAATAAAATATAAATAAATAAATATAAAAAATAAAATATAAATAATAGGGATATATTATACAGAAAATAACCGGCATGTGAGAATACTTTTAGTAATTATTATATACAACTAAACTGTTTTTCACTATAAAATATCATTTGAAATAGACATTATTATACTTATATAATAATATAATATATATTTGTTATAAATTTATATTTATTATGTTATATAATAAATGTTATATTTATTATATTTCACTAATTACCATTGGCATACATGATAAAGAGGAAAAGTTCTCTTTTTTCAATTTTATTTATTTTTTTATACAGCATGTTCTTATTAGTCATCAGTTTTATACACATCAGTGTATACATGTCAATCCCAATCTCCCAATTCACCACACCACCATCCCCCACCCTGCAGCCGCTTTCCCCCCTTGATATCCTTACGTTTGTTCTCTACATCTGTGTCTCTTTTTCTGCCCTGCAAACCCATTCTCCTGTACGATTTCTCTAGGTTCCAAATATATGCGTTAATATACGATACTTGTTTTTTTCTTGCTGACTTACTTCACTCTGTATGACAGTCTCTAGATCCATCCACGTCTCAACAAATGACCCAATTTTGTTCCTTTTTATGGCTGAGTAATATTCCATTGTATATATGTACAACATCTTCTGTATCCATTCCTCTGTCAATGGGCATTTAAGTTGCTTCCATGACCTGGCTATCGTAAATGGTGCTGCAGCGAACATTGCGGTGCATGTGTCTTTCTGAATTATGGTTTTCTCTGGGTATATGCCCAGTAGTGGGATTGCTGGATCATATGGTAATTCTATTTTTAGTTTTTTAAGGAACCTCCATACTGTTCTCCATAATGGCTGTATCAATTTACATTCCCACCAACAGTGCAAGAGGGTTCCCTTTTCTCCACACCCTCAGCATTTGTTCTTTGTAGATTTTCTGATGATGCCCATTCTAACTGGTGTGAGGTGATACCTCATTTTACTTTTGATTTACATTTCTCTAATACTTAGTGATGTTGAGTATCTTTTCATGTGTTTCTTGGCCATCTGTAAGTCTTCTTTGGAGAAATGTCTATTTAGGTCTTCTGCCCATTTTTGGATTGGGTTGTTTTTTTAATATTGAGCTGCATGAGCTGTTTATATATTTTGGAGATTAATCCTTTGTCCACTGATTCATTTGCAAATATTTTCTCCTATTCTGAGGATTGTCTTTTTGTCTTGTTTACGGTTTCCTTTGCTGTGCGAAAGCTTTGAAGTTTCATTAGGTCCCATTTGTTTATTTTTGTTTTTATTTCCATTACTCTAAGAGGTGGATCAAAAAATATCTTGCTGTGATTTATGTCAAAGAATGTTCCTCCTATGTCTTCCTCTAACAGTTTTACAGTGTCCAAACTTACATTTAGGACTCAAATCCATTTTTGTTTATGGTGTTAGGGACTGTTCTAATTTCATTCTTTTACATGTAGCTGGTCCAGTTTTCCCAGCACCACTTATTGAAGAGACTGTCTTTTCTCCATTGTACATCCTTGCCTCCTTTGTCACAGATTAGCTGACCATAGATGCCTGGGTTTATCTCTGGGCTTTCTATCTTGTTCCATTGATTTATATTTCTGTTTTTGTGCCAGTACCATATTGTGTTGATTACTGTAGTTTTAGAGTATAGTCTGAAGTCAGGGGGTCTGATTCCTCCAGCTCCGCTTTTTTCCCCTCAATACTGCTTTGGCTATTCAGGGTCTTTTGTGTCACCATACAAATTTTAAGATTTTTTGTTCTAGTTCTGTAAAGAATTGCATTGGTAGTTTCATAGGGATTGCACTGAATCTGTAGATTGCTTTGGGTAGTATAGTCATTTTCACAATATTGATTCTTCCAATCCAAGAACATGGTAAATCTCTCCATCTGTCAGTATCATCTTTAATTTCGTTCATCAGTGTCTTATAGTTTTCTGCATACAGGTCTTTTGTCTCCCTAGGTAGGTTTATTCCTAGGTATTTTATACTTTTTGTTGCAAAGGTAAATGGGAGTGTTTCCTTAATTTCTTTTTCAGATTTTTCATCATCAGTGTATAGGAATGCAGGAGATTTCTGGGCATTAATTTTGTATCCTGCAACTTTACCAAATTCATTGATTAGCTCTAGTAGTTTTCTGGTGGCATCTTTAGGATTCTCTATGTATTGTATCATGTCATCTGCAAACAGTGACAGTTTTACTTCTTCTTTTCCAATTAGGATTCTTTTTATTTCTTTTTCTTCTCTGATTGCCATGGCTAGGACTTCCAAAACTATGTTGAATAATAGTGGTGAGAGTGGACATCCTTGTATTGTTCCTGATCTTAGAGGAAATGCTTTCAGGTTTTCACCATTGAGAATGATGTTTGCTGTGGGTTTGTCGTATATGGCCTTTATTATGTTGAGGTAGGTTCCCTTTATGCCCACTTTCTGGCGAGTTTTTATTACAAATGGGTGTTGAATTTTGTCAAAAGCTTTTTCTGCATCTATTGAGATGAGCATATGGTCTTTCTTCTTCAATTTGTTAATATGGTCTATCACATTGATTTGAGTATATTGAAGAATCTGTGCATCCCTGGGTTAAATCCCACTTGATCATGGTGTATGATCCTTTTAACATGCTGTTGGATTCTCTTTGCTAGTATTTGGTTGGGGATATTTGCATCTATGTTCATCAGTGATATTGCTCTGTAGTTTTCCTTTTTTGTGACATCTCTGTCTCGTTTTGGTATCAGGGTGATGGTGGCCTCATAGAATGAGTTTGGGAGTGTTCCTCTGCTATTTTTTGGAAGAGTTTGAGAAGGATGGGTGTTAGCTCTTTTCTAAATGTTTGATAGAATTCACCTGTGAAGCCATCTGGTCCTAGACTTTTGTTTGTTGGAAGATTTTTAATCACAGTTTCAATTTCATTACTTGTGACTGGTCTGTTCATATTTTCTATTTCTTCCTGATTCAGTCTTGGGAGATTGTACCTTTGTAAGAATTTGTCCATTTCTTCCAGGTTGTCCATTTTATTGGCATAGAGTTGCTTGTAGTAGTCTCTTAAGATGCTTTGTATTTCTGTGGTGTCTGTTGTAACTTCTCCTTTTTCATTTCTAATTTTATTGATTTGAGTCCTCTCCCTCTTGATGAGTCTGGCTAGTAGTTTATCAATTTTGTTTATCTTCTCAAAGAACCAGCTTTTAGTTTTATTGATCTTTACTATTGTTTTCTTTGTTTCTATTTCATTTATTTCTGCTCTGATTTTTATGATTTCTTTCCTTCTGCTAACTTTGGGTTTTGTTTGTTCTTTCACTAGTTCCTTTAGGTATAAGGTTATATTGTTTATTCGAGATTTTTCTTGTTTCTTGAGGTAGGCTTGTATAGCTATAAACTTCTATCTTAGAACTGCTTTTGCTGCATCCCATAGGTTTTGGATCATCATGCTTTCATTGTCATTTGTCTCTAGGTATTTTTTGATTTTCTCTTTGATTTCTTCAGTGATCTCTTGGTTATTTAGTAACGTATTGTTTAGCCTCCATGTCTTTGTGTTTTTTACGTTTTTCTCCCTGTAATTCATTGCTAATCTCATAGCGTTGTGGTCAGAAAAGATGCTTGATATGATTTCAATTTTCTTAAATGTACTGAGGCTTGATTTGTGACCCAAGATGTGATCTACCCTGGAGAATGTTCCGTGCACACTTGAGAAGAAAGTGTAATCTGCTATTTTTGGATGGAATATACTATAAATATCAATTAAATCTACCTGGTCTATTGTATCATTTAAAGCTTCTGTTTCCTTATTTATTTTCATTTTGGATGATCTGTCCATTGGTGTAAGTGAGGTGTTAAAAACCCCCACTATTATTGTGTTACTGTCGATCTCCTCTTTTATAGCTGTTAGCAGTTGTCTTATGTACTGAGGTGCCTTTTCATCTTATCTATCTTTCTGTGAGTGTGGTCTTTTTCCACAGGCTGTAGGGTTGTAGTTCTTCTTGCTTCTGCTGTCTGCCCTCTGGTGGATGAGGCTATCTAAGAGGCTTGTGCAAGTTTCCTGATGGGAGGGACTGGTGGTGGGTAGAGCTGGCTGTTGCTCTGGTGGGCAGAGTTCAGTAAAACTTTAATCCATTTGACTGCTGATGGGTGGGGCTGGGTTCCCTCCCTGTTGGTTGTTTGGCCTGAGGTGACCCAACACTGGAGCCTGCAGGCTCTTTGGGGGGGCTAATGGCAGACTCTGGAGGGCTCATGCCAAGGAGTACTTCCCAGAACTTCTGCTTCCAGTGTCCTTGTCCTCATGGTGAGCCACAGCCACCCACCACCTCTGCAGGAGACCCTCCAACACTAGCAGGTAGGTCTGGTTCAGTCTCCCCTGGGGTCACTGTTCCTTCCTCTGGGTCCTGATGCGCACACTACTTTGTGTGTGCCCTCCAAGAGTGGAGTCTCTGTTCCCCCCAGTCCTGTCAGAGTCCTGCAATCAAATCCCACTAGGCTTCAAAGTCTGATTCTCTAGGAATTCCTCCTCCGTTGCCAGACCCCCAGGTTCAGAAGCCTGATGTGGGACTCAGAACCTTCACTCCAGTGGGTGGACTTCTGTGGTATAAGTGTTCTCCAGTTTGTGAGTCACCCACCCAGCAGTTATGGGATTTGATTTTATTGTGATTGCACCCCTCCTACCATCTCATTGTGGCTTCTCCTTTGTCTTTGGATGTGGGGTATCTTTTTTGGTGCGTTCCAGTGTCTTCCTGTCGATGATTGTTCAGCAGTTAGTTGTGATTCTGGTGTTCTCGCAAGAGGGAGTGAGAGCACATCCTTCTACTCCGCCATCTTGGTTCAGGCTGAATTTAGAAGGGAAAACTCAACAACACTGCCAAATGATAGCCCAGGTTTACAGGGTAGCTTCCCTGACTTTATAACGAGCAGTATTTTCATTCATCATTATTATGGTGACTCATTTTCTCATCTAATAGATGATGGCTCTTTCATTTCCTTCATAAATGTTGATGAATTTTTTCAATATCATCATCAGTACTTATTCTTGTAAAAATCTTTTCAGCAATTCTAAAGGAAGAATATTCTGCTGGAACATATGATCCTCCAAACTCCAGAACTCCACACTCCAGAGGCCCTCCTTTCCACACGTGCTGCCACTCCCCTTCTGTGCCTAAGTAGAGGCTCCACCCCATGCTTGAATGTCACGCTACTTAGGCCCCACCACCCAAGAGGAAAAGTTTTAAATGTTGATTTGCATTTTAGAGGGGAAAAATGAAAATTCTTAGTCATGCATAGAATACTGATACTTTTTTGCTTAAATGTAGTATAAAGTTCAGTGGTTTGTTCCAGCACTCATTTGTATTTTTCTTTCATGACACATACTTTTAAATTTTTATATAATTAACTTAACCGCATATTCCTTTAGATTTTATTATTATTATTAAAGTTGTCTTTTTTAGCAAATATGGATTTTTATTTGAAAATTATTTTAATTTAATTTTTAAATTAGGTACTGTGTTAATTTGCTAGGGCTGCCATAATAAAAGACCACAGACTGGGTGGCTTAAACAACAAAAATGTATTTGCTCATATTCTGAAGGCTAGAAAATTAAGATCAAGATGTGGGCAGGTTTGTTGTTTTCTGAGGCTTCTCTCCTTCCTTGCAATGGCCACCTTCTCACTATTTCCCCACACAAAGGTCTTCCCTCTATGTGTGCTCCTGTCTTATAAGGACATCAGTCATACTGGATTAGGACCCACCCTAATGACCTCATTTAACCTTAATTATCTCTTTAAAAACCCTATCTCCAAATACAAGTCACAGTGTGACTTACTGGGGTTAGGACTTTAACTTATGAATTTGGAGGGGCACAATTCAGCCCATAGCAGTAATCAAAATGTAACTGTTTTACATGATTGTTTCAGGAAAAAAGTTCTTAGCAGCATCATCTACTGGATTTCTCCTTATAGTCATTTATGATATATTGAAAATTCTAACTAGGTACTCATTTTTAAAATCACTGTTTTATTGAATCTGTTCTTTTGTTCTTAGAAGCTCTCAGAATGACTTTTTATCCTTAATGTCCCTAAATAATATTACAATGCATCTAGACATACAGATCATTTTTATTAAAAAATTTGCTGAAGAGACTTCCGGGAAGATGGCGGAAGAGTAAGACGCGGAGATCACCTTCCTCCCCACAGATACACCAGAAATACATCTACGCGTGGAACAACTCCTACGGAGCACCTACTTAACGCTGGCAGAAGACCTCAGACCTCCCAAAAGGCAAGGAACCCCCCACGTACCTGGTTAGGGCAAAAGAAAAAAATAAACAGAGACAAAAGGATAGGGACGGCACCCGCACCAGTGAGAGGAAGCTGTTTAGGAGGAAAAGTGTCCACACACTAGGAAGCCCCTCGCGGGCGGAGACTGCAGGTGGCGGAGTGGGGGAGCTTCGGAGCCGCGGAGGAGAGCGCAGCCACAGGGGTGCGGAGGGCAAAGCAGAGAGATTCCAGCGCAGAGGATCGGGGCCGACTGGCACTCACCAGCCGAGAGGCTTGTCTGCTCGCCCACCGGGGCGGGCGGGGCTGGGAGCTGAGGCTCCGGAGAGGACTGAGGTTGGCGGCCTGAACACAGCCTGCAGGGCGTTAGTGCACCACGGCTAGCCAGGAGAGAGTCCGGGGAAAAGTCTGGACCTGCCAAAGAGGCAAGAGACTTTTTCTTCCCTCTTTGTTTCCTGGTGCACGAGGAGAGGGGATTAAGAACGCTACTTAAGAGAGCTCCAGAGACGGGTGCGAGCCGCGGCTAAAAGTGCGGAGCCCAGAGACAGACATGAGACGCTAAGGCCGCTGCTGCCGCCACCAAGAAGCCTGTGTGCGAACACAGGTCACTATCCACACCCCCTTCCGGAGAGCCTGTGCAGCCCGCCAGGGTCCCGGGATCCAGGGACAACTCCCCCAGGAGAACGCACGGCGCGCCTCAGGCTAGCAACGTCACGCTGGTCTCTGCCGACGCAGGCCCGCCCCACACTCCGTGACCCTCCCTACCCCGGCCTGAGTGAGCCAGAGCCTCCGAATCAGCGGCTCCTTTAAGCCTGTCCTGTCTGAGCAAAGAACAGACGCCCTCCGGCGACCTACACGCACAGGCGGGGCCAAATCCAAAGCTGAGCCCCTGGGAGCTGTGAGAACAAAGAAGAGAAAGGGAAATCTCTCCCAGCAGCCTCAGAAGCAGCGGATTAAAGCTCCACAATCAACTTGATGTACCCTGCATCTGTGGAATACATGAATAGACAACAAATCATCCCAAATTAAGGAGCGGTGTGTATGAAAGGCTCTTGGTGCTGCAGCCAGGAGTTAGTGCTGTGCCTCTGAGGTGGGAGAGCCAACTTCAGGACACTGGTCCACAAGAGGCCTCCCAGCTGCACATAATATCAAACAGCAAAAATCTCCCAGAGATCTCCATCTCAAGGCCAGCACGCAGCTTCACTCAACGACCAGCAAGCTACAGTGCTGGACATCCCATGCCAAACAACTAGCAAGACAGGAACACAACCCCACCCATTAGCAGAGAGGCGGCCCCAAATCATAATAAGTCTACAGACACCCCAAAACACACCACCAGACGTGAACCTGCCCACCAGAAAGACAAGATCCAGCCTCATCCACCAAAACACAGGCACTAGTACCCTCCACCAGGAAGCCTACACAACCCACTGAACCAACCTTAGCCACTGGGGACAGACACAAAAAACAACAAAACTACGAACCTTCAGCCTGCAAAAAGGAGACCCCAAACACAGTAAGGTAAGCAAAATGAAAAGACAGAAAAACACACAGCAGATGAAGGAGCAAGATAAAAACCCATCAGACCTAACAAATGAAGAGGAAATAGGCAGTCTACCTGAAAAAGAATTCAGAATAATGATAGTAAGGTTGATCCGAAATCTTGGAGATAGAATAGACAAAATGCAAGAATCAGTTAACAAGGACCTAGAAGAACTAAAGATGAAACAAGCAACAATGAACAACACAATAAATGAAATTAAAAGTACTCTAGATGGGATCAATAGCAGAATAACTGAGGCAGAAGAACGGATAAGTGACCTGGAAGATAAAAGAGTGGAAATAACTACTGCAGAGCAGAATAAAGAAAAAAGAATGAAAAGAACTGAGGACAGTCTCAGAGACCTCTGGGACAACATTAAACGCACCAACATTCGAATTATAGGGGTTCCAGAAGAAGAAGAGAAAAAGAAAGGGACTGAGAAAATATTTGAAGAGATTATAGATGAAAACTTCCCTAATATGGGAAAGGAAATAGTTAATCAAGTCCAGGAAGCACAGAGAGTTCCATACAGGATAAATCCAAGGAGAAATACGCCAAGACACATATTAATCAAACTGTCAAAAAATAAATACAAAGAAAACATATTAAAAGCAGCAAGGGAAAAACAACAAATAACACACAAGGGAATCCCCATAAGGTTAACAGCTGATCTTTCAGCAGAAACTCTGCAAGCCAGAAGGCAGTGGCAGGACATATTGAAAGTGTTGAAGGAGAAAAACCTGCAACCAAGATTACTCTACCCAGCAAGGATCTCATTCAGATTTGATGGAGAAATTAAAACCTTTACAGACAAGCAAAAGCTGAGAGAGTTCAGCACCACCAAACCAGCTCTACAACAACTGCTAAAGGAACTTCTCTAGGCAAGAAACACAAAAGAAGGAAAAGACCTACAATAACGAACCCAAAACAATTAAGAAAATGGGAACACACATATCGATAATTACCTTAAATGTAAATGGACTAAATGCTCCCACCAAAAGACACAGATTGGCTGAATGGATACAAAAACAAGACGCATATATTTGCTGTCTACAAGAGACCCACTTCAGACCTAGAGACACGTACAGACTGAAAGTAAGGGGATGGAAAAAGGTATTTCATGCAAATGGAAACCAAAAGAAAGCTGGAGTAGCAATTCTCATATCAGACAAAATAGACTTTAAAACAAAGACTATTAGAAGAGACAAAGAAGGACACTACATAATGATCAAGGGATCGATCCAAGAAGAAGATATAACAATTGTAAATATTTATGCACCCAACATAGGTGCACCTCAATACATAAGGCAAATACTGACAACTATAAAAAGGGAAATCGACAGTAACACATTCATAGTAGGGGACTTTAACACCCCACTTTCACCCATGGACAGATCATCCAAAATGAAAATAAATAAGGAAACACAAGCTTTAAATGATACATTAAACAAGATGGACTTAATTGATATTTATAGGACATTCCATCCAAAAACAACAGAATACACATTTTTCTCAAGTGCTCATGGAACATTCTCCAGGACAGATCATATCTTGGGTCACAAATCAAGCCTTGGTAAATTTAAGAAAATTGATATTGTATCAAGTATCTTTTCCGACCACAACGCTATGAAACTAGATATCAATTACAGGAAAAGATCTGTAAAAAATACAAACACATGGAGGCTAAACAATACACTACTTAATAACGAAGTGATCACTGAAGAAATCAAAGAGGAAATCAAAAAATACCTAGAAACAAATGACAATGGAGAGACGACAACTCAAAATCTATGGGATGCAGCAAAAGCAGTTCTAAGAGGGAAGTTTATAACAATACAATCCTACCTTAAGAAACAGCAAACATCTCGAATAAACAACCTAACGTTGCACCTAAAGCAATTAGAGAAAGAAGAACAAAAAAACCCCAAAGTTAGCAGAAGGAAAGAAATCATAAAAATCAGATCAGAAATAAATGAAAAAAAATGAAGGAAACAATAGCAAAGATCAATAAAACTAAAAGCTGGTTCTTTGAAAGGATAAACAAAATTGATAAACCATTAGCCAGACTCATCAAGAAAAAAAGGGAGAAGACTCAAATCAATAGAATTAGAAATGAAAAAGGAGAAGTAACAACTGACACTGCAGAAATACAAAAGATCATGAGAGATTACTACAAGCAACTCTATGCCAATAAAATGGACAACCTGGAAGAAATGGACAAATTCTTAGAAAGGCACAACCTGCCAAGACTGAATCAGGAAGAAATAGAAAATATGAACAGACCAATCACAAGCAGTGAAACTGAAACTGTGATTAAAAATCTTCCAACAAGCAAAAGCCCAGGACCAGATGGCTTCACAGGCGGATTCTATCAAACATTTAGAGAAGAGCTATCACCTATCCTTCTGAAACTCTTCCAAAATATAGCAGAGGGAGGAACACTCCCCAACTCATTCTACGAGGCCACCATCACCCTGATACCAAAACCAGACAAGGATGTCACAAAGAAAGAAAACTACAGGCCAATATCACTGATGAACATAGATGCAAAAATCGTCAACAAAATACTAGCAAACAGAATCCAACAGCACATTAAAAGGATCATACACCATGATCAAGTGGGGTTTATTCCAGGAATGCAAGGATTCTTCAATATACGCAAATCAATCAACGTGATACACCATATTAACAAATTGAAGGAGAAAAACCATATGATCATCTCAATAGATGCAGAGAAAGCTTTTGACAAAATTCAACACCCATTTATGATAAAAACCCTGCAGAAAGTAGGCATAGAGGGAACTTTCCTCAACATAATAAAGGCCATATATGACAAACCCACAGCCAACATCGTCCTCAATGGTGAAAAACTGAAAGCATTTCCACTAAGATCAGGAACAAGACAAGGTTGCCCACTCTCACCACTCTTATTCAACATAGTTTTGGAAGTTTTAGCCACAGCAATCAGAGAAGAAAAGGAAATAAAAGGAATCCAAATCAGAAAGGAAGAAGTAAAGCTGTCACTCTTTGCAGACGACATGATACTATACATAGAGAATTCTAAAGATGCCACCAGAAAACTACTAGAGCTAATCAATGAATTTGGTAAAGTAGCAGGATACAAAATTAATGCACAGAAATCTCTGGCATCCCTATACACTAAGGATGAAAAATCTGAAAGTGAAATCAAGAAAACACTCCCATTTACCATTGCAACAAAAAGAATAAAATACCTAGGAATAAACCTACCTAAGGAGACAAGAGACCTGTATGCAGAAAATTGTAAGACACTGATTAAAGAAATTAAAGATGATACAAATAGATGGAGAGATTTACCATGTTCTTGGATTGGAAGAATCAACATAGTGAAAATGACTCTACTACCCAAAGCAATCTACAGATTCAATGCAATCCCTATCAAACTACCACTGGCATTTTTCACAGAACTAGAACAAAAAATTTCACAATTTCTGTGGAAACACAAAAGACCCCGAATAGCCAAAGCAATCTTGAGAACGAAAAACAGAGCTGGAGAAATCAGGCTTCCTGACTTCAGACTATACTACAAAGCTACAGTAATCAAGACAGTATGGTACTGGCACAAAAACAGAAAGATAGATCAATGGAACAGGATAGAAAGCCCAGAGATAAACCCACGCACATATGGTCACCTTATCTTTGATAAAGGAGGCAGGAATGTACAGTGGAGAAAGGACAGCCTATTCAATAAGTGGTGCTGGGAAAACTGGACAGCTACATGTAAAAGTATGAGATTAGATCACTCCCTAACACCATACACAAAAATAAGGTCCAAATGGATTAAAGACCTAAATGTAAGGCCAGAAACTATCAAACTCTTAGAGGAAAACATAGGCAGGACACTCTATGACATAAATCACAGCAAGGTCCTTTTTGACCCACCTCCTAGATAAATGGAAATAAAAACAAAAGTAAACAAATGGGACCTAATGAAACTTAAAAGCTTTTGTGTAGCAAAGGAAACCATAAAGAAGACCAAAAGACAACCCCAGAATGGGAGAAAATATTTGCAAATGAAGCAACTGACAAAGGATTAATCTCCAAAGTTTATAAGCAGCTCATGCAGCTTAATAATAAAAAAAACAAACAACCCAATCCAAAAATGGGCAGAAGACCTAAATAGACATTTCTCCAAAGAAGATATACAGAGTGCCAACAAACAAATGAAAGAATGCTCAACATCACTAATCATTAGAGAAATGCAAATCAAAACTACAATGAGATATCATCTCACACCAGTCAGAATGGCCATCATCAAAAAATCTAGAAACAATAAATGCTGGAGAGGGTGTGGAGAAAAGGGAACCCTCTTACACTGTTGGTGGGAATGTAAATTGATACAGCCACTGTGGAGAACAGTATGGAGGTTCCTTAAAAAGCTACAAATAGAACTACCATATGACCCAGCAATCCCACTACTGGGCATATACCCTGAGAAAACCATAATTCAAAAAGAGTCATGTACCAAAATGTTCATTGCAGCTCTATTTACAATAGCCCAGAGATGGAAACAACCTACGTGTCCATCATCAGATGAATGGATAAAGAAGATGTGGCACATATATACAATGGAATATTACTCAGCCATAAAAAGAAACAAAATTGAGGTATTTGTAATGAGGTGGATAGACCTAGAGTCTGTCATACAGAGTGAAGTAAGTCAGAAAGAGAGAGACAAATACCGTATGCTAACACATATATATGGAATTTAAGAAAAAGAATTGTCATGAAAAACCTACGGGTCAAACAGGAATAAAGACAGAGACTTACTAGAGAATGGAGTTGAGGCTATGGGGAGGGGGAAGGGTAAACAGTGACAAAGCGAGAGAGAGGCATGGACATATATACACTACCAAACGTAAGGTAGATAGCTAGTGGGAAGCAGCCGCATAGCACAGGGAGATCAGCTCGGTGCTTTGTGACCGCCTGGAGGGGTGGGATAGGGGTGGTGGGAGGGAGGGAGTTGCAAGCGGGAAGAGATATGGGAACATATGTTAAAAAAAAAAATTTGCTAATTACTTGTTAGATAATCAATCTAATTTATTGAGTTTTCATGAATGTACGTTTCTCCTCTATTCACTCATTTCTTCTAGAATACCTAAAAGAAATCTGGCTAAGTTTTGGGGTCTAACTTCCAAATTTTAAAGTTTATTTTTGCTATTCTTATTTATATTTTATTGTTTTCTATTCAGGAAGAATTCCTCCACCCAGTCTTCCTAATGCTAACTTGTATTTCTTTTTGTACATTTGGAAAATCAGTCCATGTATTGAGATCTTTTTAATCCAATGACCATAACTTTAATTTTCATGAAATCATACTGATACTGTTTGATGAAATCATACTGATTCTGCTTACCCTGTTAATATTTTCCTAGGATGTAGTGTCATCTACTCGTTTACTGGGGTATCTTTTCTTATGTTCTTATTCTTCTTACAAAGTAATTTGGAGAACTGTACAGCCATGTAGGGAAGGTGCCATATACATCTCTGGTGCTTCTATTCCATCCCGTTTTAATGAGAATGAGCATTTATCTGAAAGTTTTTGCTTAACAGCTGGCTGGGTACCTTGGTTGCTAGACCTCTATCTCTTTCTCCTGGGTGTTACACCAAGTATAAGGAGAACTGCCCTGTTTCTCTGACTAAAGCTCACATCCTCACCCCCTCTACCTGCCTGGAGGTAGAATGCCCTGCTAGTACAGGTTGGATCCAGAAGTACGGTGTGAGCTTTGTAGATAGTGTGATGACTTTTTTGCATCATCTCTTGCCCCTCAGCTAATCATCTGCCCTTTGCTTCCATTCTTCCCTCTTTCCTTCCTCTCTGGTACTTCTGGGTATGTGAAGCACATAATAAAGCACTTGCTGCTATTCCCTGTTTTCCACCAATATTTTCCTATGGGAAAATAGGTTAGGGCTCCATTCCTTAAGTTAATCTCTTCTGATTTCAATTTTCCAGGCATATCTCAAAATTTCTCATTCCTCATGCTTACGTTCTCATTCCCCAGCTTGTTTAGGAGTGTTGTGTGTGTTGTGTGCGTGCATATGTTTAATTTATTACTTTTTGGATGGGGTGAGAGACAACATAAACTCAGTTTACAGACTATACCTAGAAAATCTACTTTTAATTAAAAAACATAGTTGGGGTACTTACATGGAGACAACAAATTGAAAATATTATATCAAACATACCTTTATATATGTGGTTCTAGAAGGGATCAGGTTGACATTTGTCTGAGTTTGTAACTGTCTGGCTAACTGGCTTATCACTATCATAAATCTTATACAGCCCTGAGGGATACATAGTTCACAAATCCCATAACTTTAAATGACAATATTTTTTAGCATGCAAGACATTTTTCCAAAGAAAATTCCATACAAACTCTCAATATCTGGGACCTGAATGCAGAGCACTCTGGTTTAAGCTGGAGAAACTGGTGGAAACCATGCAAGATGGCCTTCACATTTCTAACATGGCATCACACCCTGAGGAACCCTTGGGTTCCAGAGGTCACTCTTTGAAAGCCTATGCCATAGATCATCCAAGAAGATTAAAGTGATAATAATTAAAAAATATATATACAAACATTCAAAAATGAACCAGAAATATTTTAGTTCCAGAATTCTTTTACTTAATATTGCAAAATACTTTACACTTGTATTGCTTTTGTTTTCTATGACGTCCAGACTTCCATAGAGAATAAGGCCTCTGGGCCTCTTGAGGCACTGGGACCAGGGCTGGGAGTCCATGAACCAAAACAAATCTACCTCTAGCCCCACAGGTTTGCTTCTCTTTCCTTGCCTATGTTGTACTATGATATTTTCTGCAAACTGATGTATCAGATACTCTGTGTTCATACATGGTATAAAATAGTTGCCTTGGTCCATGTTCCAACAGACATTAAATGAAATCACTCTGTCCTAAATCTGGGCTCCTGGGACTGAGGATTTTGTTCCCAGTGAGGTAAGGATTCAGCCCTGAGCCCTCTTCCTTGCCCAGAGAAGGAGGGTTATACATAGTACAAATATGGCTATACACTTACCCCTCTTCACATGAGAGACTAATTTTAAGAGTAAAGGCTCTTGGGCAAGGTGGAGACCCTATAATATGAATTCTATGGTGATCTTCTTGAGGGAGGACAACAATAGCTTTAACCATTTGTGTTAATCTCCAGGGTTTTGTACAATGCCTGGAACACTGTAGTAATCCACATTAGAAACAACTGTCTCAGCTAAGGCAGTGGCAGTGAAAATGGCCAGTAGGAGACTGAGTAATAAATATTTAAAAGGCAGAATAACAGAATTTGGTGATGAATAGGATGTGAACAATAAAGAAGATAGATGAATGAGAGGGCACTTTCATTTTGGAGAGTCAACAAACAGAGAATCCCCTTAAAAGACATAAGTTTACATGAATTGTTCCCTAGGGCATGGGATTTTAAATTTTGTTAAGTATTTCCCTAGTGGGTGAGGTAAATGTACCGTGTAATGTAGTGTGACCATGCGCTCAACTCTAGGTGATACTCCACTTCTATTCCTACCTTCCCCTGGTCCAATTTTGCTCAGCAAAGGAAGCTTCTCCTGCTAGATGCTTGTGGTATCAGAAATAGTATACAGAGAAACGTATAAGGAGAAATATGAGCCACCATAATTAAGCAAATAGGGGACATAAGTGCTAGCCCACCTGCACACCATACGCTGATATGTATGGTAGTAGCTGAACATCTTTCTTGATTTGGCTGATAAGTGCCCACTGCAAAAGCAATTTTTAAATTTCTATAGGAACAAAAGAACAATTCTGATTGGAAAAGTTGTAGTTGTGTTGTTGTTGTAGTTGTTATTGTTGCCTGTGTATAGCTTGCCTGAACAATAACTGTAGGGTACACTTGACAGTGATCTGTTTCTCCCGATTCAAATTTACAGGTCAGGACAATGTAAGATCTCTCACCAGGGCTCAGATCAGATCCCTAGTGATCGAATGTGGGTAAAGTCTTATTTGTCAATGACCTGGCCACAGCTTCCTACACATCATCCTTGTACATGATCTGTTGAGTCCCCTGGGAAAGTCAGGAGGTCGTTTGCTCTAAGGGACCTTCATGGATGCTCTCATGAGATCAGCCATGTACATGGTCTGTTGGGTACCCTGGCATCAGCAAGCACTGACTCTTGAATATCTGATACCAGTCTGGCAGTGTGCTCAGAAACCCCCTTTTATTTACCTTGCTAGGTCACAGTTTAAGGTAATTCTGCTGCAGCATGATTGGGCATCTTCCCAAAAAGAGATCATCTACAGTGTGTTAACAAGAGTAGATGATATGCTTTTACACTAGAAGGGACAAATTAAATCTCCTAAGACCTACTGCTTGGGAAAAACCATCCAAATGGCCCAGGTTGTTTGTCTTTGACAAATCTGCCATATTTAACTATACAAAAATTAATTCCTAACATCCAAATACAAGCATATAGTTTATGTATTTGTGTGTGTATTCAACATATACAAAATTTGGACAGATTCCAGAAGAAGCTAGAATGCCAAAGGCATGTGGAATATTTTTTTGTAATTTCATAGAAACATGTCATTAAACATTAATACACAAATCATGGCAGGAATCCATATACCTCTATTTGTATACCTTCATATATTGCCTTTAAAAAATGGTATATGATGCTGAAAAAATAAGACAAAACATTACTTTGTTTTTAGATGTTTCTGGAACATGAACAAATTTTCAGCAATATTATATACATTTATTTATCTGTGTGAAAATAATTAAACAAGGAGGCTACTTAAGCTAAATGAAACCTAAGCCAGAGTCAATTTTTCTACGTGCCTCAAGGTTAAGAAATCAAAACTTAAGAAGAACTAATCATAAACAGCCAACTACACTTTCCCAAATAAGGCAGTTGCTTAAGCTAGAGCCAATCAGATAATTTCCTTGCTTTGCTTTCCAGTCTGCTTTATTAAAAAGGTCTTTCTGTAACTCCTGCCCATGGAGCATCCCAACCACTTTTGAATTGGTTCTGCTCGAGTCAAACTGATGTTTGCTCAGATAGACTCTTCAAAAATATAATTGTTTTGTGACCACCTAGAGGGTGGGGTAGGGAGGGTGGGAGGGAGATGCAAGAGGGAGGGGATACAGGGATATATGTATACATATAACTGATTCACTTTATTATATAGTAGAAACTAACACAACATTGTAAACATACTCCAACAAAGATGTTAAAAAATATATAATTGTTTAACATCTGTAAAGGAAAAACTCTCCTTCTGGGTGTTTCCTCTACTCCCAATACTCTAATTCACTTCTGATCACCAAATGTGTGGGAATTTTTCCTGTACCAAGCAATTCTGCAATACCAGCTGGGTGTCCTACAATTCAATTCAGTTCTGACTCGATCTACCTGGAGATAATATCAGATCCTTTAGGTAAAAGGCTTAGTCCTACAGACTACTACCTCCTCAACACTCATCCAATCCCTCTCCCCCTACCACCTCCTTTTTAAAATTTTTCTGAAGGATATACACCACATATCCCACGGGCAATAAAGCACATTCAATGTGTTTATAAACCAGTCACTTCGTTTAAGCAAACACAAGTACAAAGTAAAATAAAATAAAACCACAAAATAACGAACTGCGTGTTCATTATTTTAGCCAGTGGCCAGTAGCCAAGTCCAGTTTGCTACCTATATTTCTGATCCACCAACTATAAGTTGGAGGCTCCCACACCCACCTCCAATCATGGACCTTTTGTTAGAGTAGCTCACAAAACTGCTGATGGAAGAGATGTATAGGGCAAGATATGTGGGAAGGGGCAGAGAGCTCTATACACTTTCTGAGTTCTCCACTCTCCCAGCACCTCCAAGTGTCCACAAACTCAAAGGTTCTCTGAACACCATCCTTGTGGGGTTTTATGGAGGCTTCATTACATAGGCATGATTGATTTAATCTTTGGCCATGTGACTCAATGGCCAAAGTGACTCAATCTCTAGTGCCTCTCTCCTCCCTAGAGGTCAGGAGGTGGGGCTGGAAGTTCCAACCCTCTAATACAGTTGGTTCCCCTGGCACCTAGCCCCCATCTTTAGGGAATTTCCAAAAGTCACCTCATTAACATAAATTCAGGTGTAGTTGAAAGGGGCTTTTTATGAATAACAAAAGAGAACTTTATGGCTCTTATCACTTAGGAAATTTCAAGGGTTTTTAGAGTTCTATGCCAGAAGAGGATGAAGACTGAATGTATATTTCTTATTATAAATCACAGTATCACATTACCCTTTTCTAAAAATGTATTATTTCATGCACATTAATTGTTTGTATGGGTATGTCTATTTTTGTAACAACAGCTCCTGAAGACTGAGCCAATTTATTTAAAATTTTCAATTAGCTGATAATGGCAAGTTTTTAAGGAAATAATAGTAATTATATTCTTTAAATGGACTTATTCTAAATTCAAATTAAGATATAATCTGAGGGAGAACAACTTACTGAAAAACAACTGTCTTGCATTCTAGAACCTCAATAACAGATTCATTCCATATTCAAAATACATAAGTAATGTGGTACTACTTAAATTTATTCTTTTGTATTTTATGCTTTTATTATGAGGTAAATGTGTAATTTTAATAATGACATACTAATTTTTTGCTGCTCTCTTGAACAAAGTGACATTAAGCCAGCCTGAAATAATAAAAAACTATTGAATTAGGGAATGATTTAATATAATTGGTCTTGTAGTGCTTTCAAAATAACAGACTATCATTGAGAAGTAAAAGTGAGGCTTTCATAAATAGATAAGACATACAAATGCACAGAGTCACAGAACACATGTGCTTAAAATTGTGGAAAAAATTCTAATGATTTTTGACCAGGTCGTTATATTTTAGATCAATAATTTTGAATTTGTAGTATGCAAATTTGTTTTTGGTAGGGAAATAGTCAACATTTTTATTTATTTTTTTATTTATTTATTTTTTTTTGCGGTACGTGGGCCTCTCACTGGTGTGGCCTCTCCCGTTGCGGAGCACAGGCTCCGGCCGCTCCGCGGCATGTGGGATCTTCCCGGACCGCGGCACGAACCCGTGTCCCCTGCATCGGCAGGCAGACTCTCAACCACTGCGCCACCAGGGAAGCCCTCAACATTTTTATTTTTAAATGTTTCTGAAACATGTGAGGATGTTGAGCAACTGTGGTGGGATGTGTGGACTCCTGGGAAGACAGCAAGTCTACAAATGCTGGAGAGGGTGTGGAGAAAAGGGAACCCTCCTGCACTGTTGCTGGGAATGTAAATTGGTGCAGCCACTATGGAGAACAGTATGGAGGTTCCTTAAAAAACTAAAAATTGAGTTACCATATGATTCTGCAATCCCACTCCTGAGCATATATCTGGAAAAAACTATAATTCATAAACGTACATGCACCCCAAGGTTTATAGCAGCACTAAGCACAATAGCCAAGATACAGAAGCAACCTAAATGTTCATAGACAGAGGAATGGATTAGGAAGATGTGGTATATATATATTTATTTATTTTTTTACATACACACACACACATACACACACACACACACACACACACACATACACACACAATGGAATATTACTAGCCATAAAAAAGAATGAACTAGTACCATTAGCAGCAGCTTGGATGGACCTAGAGATTATCATGCTAAGTGAAGTTAGCCACACAGAGAAAGACAAATATCATATGACAGCACTTATATGTGAAATCTAAAAAAAGAGAGAAACAAATGAGCTTATTTACAATACAGAAAGAGACTCACAGACATAAAAAACAATCTTATGGTTACCAAGGGGAAAAGAGTGGAGGGATAAATTGGGAGGTTGGGATTGGCATATGCACAGTCATATATATATCTATATATGTGTGTGTGTGTGTGTGTGTGTGTGTGTGTGTGTGTGTGTGTGTATATCTCAAACATACGGCCAACAATGACCTACTGTATAGCACAGGAAACTATACTCGATGTTGTGTAATAACCTGTACTCGATGTTGTGTAATGACCTACTGTATAGCACAGGGAACTAGATGTTGTGTGGGAAAAGATTCTGAAAAAGAATATATATACATGTAAACTGAATCACTGTGCTGTACACCTGAAACTAACATGACATTGTAAATCAATTGGACTTTAATTAAAAATTTTTTTAATAAAAATAAATAGCCAGGGACTTCCGGGAAGATGGCGGAAGAGTAAGACGCGGAGATCACGTTCCTCCCCACAGATACACCAGAAATACATCTACGCATGGAACAACTCCTACAGAGCATCCACTGAACGCTGGCAGAAGACCTCAGACCTCCCAAAAGGCAAGAAACCCCCCACGTACCTGGGTAGGGCAAAAGAAAAAACTAAACAGAGACAAAAGGATAGGGACGGGTCCTGCACCAGCGGGAGAGAGCTGTGAAGGAGGAAAAGTGTCCACACACTAGGAGCCCCTTCGCGGGTGGAGACTTCGGGAGGCGGAGTGGGGGAGCTTGGGAGCCGCGGAGGAGAGCACAGCAACAGGGGTGCGGAGGGCAAAGCAGAGAGATTCCAGCGCAGAGGATCGGGCCGACCGGAACTCGCCAGCCGAGAGGCTTGTCTGCTCGCCCGCCGGGGCGGGCGGGACTGGGAGCTGAGGCTCCGGCTTTTGTCGGAGCGCTGGGAGAGGACTGAGGTTGGCGGCGTGAACACAGCCTGCAGGGCGTTAGTGCGCCGCGGCTGGCCGGGAGAGAGTCCGGGGAGAAGTCTGGAACTGCCGAAGAGGCAAGAGACTTTTACGTCCCTCTTTGTTTCCTGGTGCACGAGGAGAGGGGATTAAGAACGCTGCTTGAGAGAGCTCCGGGGACGGGCGCGAGCCGCGGCTAAAAGTGCGGAGCCCAGAGACAGACATGAGATACTAGGGCCGCTGCTGCCGCCACCGGGAGGCCTGTGTGCGAACACAGGTCACTAGCCACACGCCCTTCCGGGGAGCCTGTGCAGCCCGCCACTGCCAGGGTCCCGGGATCCAGGGACAACTCCCCCGGGAGAACGCACAGGCGCGCCTCAGGCTGCAACGTCTCGCCGGCCTCTGCCACCGCAGGCCCGCCCCACACTCCGTGACCCTCCCTACCCCCGGGCCTGAGTGAGCCAGAGCCTCCGAATCAGCGGCTCCTTTAACCCCGTCCTGTCTGAGCAAAGAACAGACGCCCTCCGGCGACCTACACGCACAGGCGGGGCCAAATCCAAAGCTGAGCCCCTGGGAACTGTGAGAACAAAGAAGAGAAAGGGAAATCTCTCCCAGCAGCCTCAGAAGCAGCGGATTAAAGCTCCACAATCAACTTGATATACCCTGCATCTGTGGAATACCTGAATAGACAACGAATCATCCCAAATTAAGGAGCCCTGTGGATGAAAGGCTCTTGGTGCTGCAGCCAGGAGTCAGTGCTGTGCCTCTGAGGTGGGAGAGCCAACTTCAGGACACTGGTCCACAAGAGGCCTCCCAGCTGCACATAATATCAAACAGCAAAAATCTCCGAGAGATCTCCATCTCAACGCCAGCACCCAGCTTCACTCAACGACCAGCAAGCTACAGTGCTGGACATCCTATGCCAAACAACTAGCAAGACAGGAACACAACCCCACCCATTAGCAGAGAGGCGGCCCAAAATCATAATAAGTCTACAGACACCCCAAAACACACCACCAGACGTGGACCTGCCCACCAGAAAGACAAGATCCAGCCTCATCCACCAGAACACAGGCACTAGTACCCTCCACCAGGAAGCCTACACAACCCACTGAACCAACCTTAGCCACTGGGGACAGACACAAAAAACAATAGGAACAACGAACCTTCAGCCTGCAAAAAAGAAGACCCCAAACACAGTAAGATAAGCAAAATGAAAAGACAGAAAAACACACAGCAGATGAAGGAGCAAGATAAAAACCCATCAGACCTAACAAATGAAGAGGAAATAGGCAGTCTACCTGAAAAAGAATTCAGAATAATGATAGTAAGGTTGATCCGAAATCTTGGAGATAGAATGGACAATAGAATGGACAAAATGCAAGAATCAGTTAACAAGGACCTAGAAGAACTAAAGATGAAACAAGCAACAATGAACAACACAATAAATGAAATTAAAAGTACTCTAGATGGGATCAATAGCAGAATAACTGAGGCAGAAGAACGGATAAGTGACCTGGAAGACAAAAGAGTGGAAATAACTACTGCAGAGCAGAATAAAGAAAAAAGAATGAAAAGAACTGAGGACAGTCTCAGAGACCTCTGGGACAACATTAAACGTACCAACATTCAAATTATAGTGGTTCCAGAAGAAGAAGAGAAAAAGAAAGGGACTGAGAAAATATTTGAAGAGATTATAGTTGAAAACTTCCCTAATATGGGAAAGGAAATAGTTAATCAAGTCCAGGAAGCACAGAGAGTTCCATACAGGATAAATCCAAGGAGAAATACGCCAAGACACATATTAATCAAACTGTCAAAAATTAAATACAAAGAAAACATATTAAAAGCAGCAAGGGAAAAACAACAAATAACACACAAGGGAATCCCCATAAGGTTAACAGCTGATCTTTCAGCAGAAACTCTGCAAGCCAGAAGGCAGTGGCAGGACATATTGAAAGTGTTGAAGGAGAAAAACCTGCAACCAAGATTACTCTGCCCAGCAAGGATCTCATTCAGATTTGATGGAGAAATTAAAACCTTTACAGACAAGCAAAAGCTGAGAGAGTTCAGCACCACCAAACCAGCTCTACAACAACTGCTAAAGGAACTTCTCTAGGCAAGAAACACAAAAGAAGGAAAAGACCTACAATAACAAATCCAAAACAATTAAGAAAATAGGAATGGGAACACACATATTGATAATTACCTTAAATGTAAATGGACTAAATGCTCCCACCAAAAGACACAGATTGGCTGAATGGATACAAAAACAAGACGCATATATTTGCTGTCTACAAGAGACCCACTTCAGACCTAGAGACACGTACAGACTGAAAGTAAGGGGATGGAAAAAGGTATTTCATGCAAATGGAAACCAAAAGAAAGCTGGAGTAGCAATTCTCATATCAGACAAAATAGACTTTAAAACAAAGACTATTAGAAGAGACAAAGAAGGACACTACATAATGATCAAGGGATCGATCCAAGAGGAAGATATAACAATTGTAAATATTTATGCACCCAACATAGGTGCACCTCAATACATAAGGCAAATACTGACAACCATAAAAGGGGAAATCAACAGTAACACATTCATAGTAGGGGACTTTAACACCCCACTTTCACCCATGGACAGATCATCCAAAATGAAAATAAATAAGGAAACACAAGCTTTAAATGATACATTAAATGAGATGGACTTAATTGATATTTATAGGACATTCCATCCAAAAACAACAGAATACACATTTTTCTCAAGTGCTCATGGAACATTCTCCAGGATAGATCATATCTTGGGTCACAAATCAAGCCTTGGTAAATTTAAGAAAATTGAAATTGTATCAAGTATCTTTTCCGACCACAACGCTATGAGACTCGATATCAATCACAGGAGGTTATCTGTAAAAAATACAAACACATGGAGGCTAAACAATACACTACTTAATAACGAAGTGATCACTGAAGAAATCAAAGGAGAAATCAAAAAATACCTAGAAACAAATGACAATGGAGAGACGACAACTCAAAATCTATGGGATGCAGCAAAAGCAGTTCTAAGAGGGAAGTTTATAGCAATACAATCTTACCTTAAGAAACAGCAAACATCTCGAATAAACAACCTAACCTTGCACCTAAAGCAATTAGAGAAAGAAGAACAAAAAAACCCCAAAGTTAGCAGGAGGAAAGAAATCATAAAAATCAGATCAGAAATAAATGAAAAAAAATGAAGGAAACGATAGCAAAGATCAATAAAACTAAAAGCTGGTTCTTTGAAAGGATAAACAAAATTGATAAACCATTAGCCAGACTCATCAAGAAAAAAAGGGAGAAGACTCAAATCAATAGAATTAGAAATGAAAAAGGAGAAGTAACAACTGACACTGCAGAAATACAAAAGATCATGAGAGATTACTACAAGCAACTCTATGCCAATAAAATGGACAACCTGGAAGAAATGGACAAATTCTTAGAAAGGCACAACCTGCCAAGACTGAATCAGGAAGAAATAGAAAATATGAACAGACCAATCACAAGCACTGAAATTGAAACTGTGATTAAAAATCTTCCAACAAGCAAAAGCCCAGGACCAGATGGCTTCACAGGCGGATTCTATCAAACATTTAGAGAAGAGCTATCACCTATCCTTCTCAAACTCTTCCAAAATATAGCAGAGGGAGGAACACTCCCCAACTCATTCTACGAGGCCACCATCACCCTGATACCAAAACCAGACAAGGATGTCACAAAGAAAGAAAACTACAGGCCAATATCACTGATGAACATAGATGCAAAGATCCTCAACAAAATACTAGCAAAGAGAATCCAACAGCACATTAAACGGATCATACACCATGATCAAGTGGGGTTTATTCCTGGAATGCAAGGATTCTTCAATATACGCAAATCAATCAACGTGATACACCATATTAACAAATTGAAGGAGAAAAACCATATGATCATCTCAATAGATGCAGAGAAAGCTTTTGACAAAATTCAACACCCATTTATGATAAAAACCCTGCAGAAAGTAGGCATAGAGGGAACTTTCCTCAACATAATAAAGGCCATATATGACAAACCCACAGCCAACATCGTCCTCAATGGTGAAAAACTGAAAGCATTTCCACTAAAATCAGGAACAAGACAAGGTTGCCCACTCTCACCACTCTTATTCAACATAGTTTTGGAAGTTTTAGCCACAGCAATCAGAGAAGAAAAGGAAATAAAAGGAATCCAAATCGGAAAAGAAGAAGTAAAACTGTCACTGTTTGCAGATGACATGATACTATACATACAGAATCCTAAAGATGCTACCAGAAAACTACTAGAGCTAATCAATGAATTTGGTAAAGTAGCAGGATACAAAATTAATGCACAGAAATCTCTGGCATTCCTATACACTGAGGATGAAAAATCTGAAAGTGAAATCAAGAAAACACTCCCATTTACCATTGCAACAAAAAGAATAAAATACCTAGGAATAAACCTACCTAAGGAGACAAAAGACCTGTATGCAGAAAATTATAAGACACTGATGAAAGAAATTAAAAATGATACAAATAGATGGAGAGATATACCATGTTCTTGGATTGGAAGAATCAACATAGTGAAAATGACTCTACTACCCAAAGCAATCTACAGATTCAATGCAATGCCTATGAAACTACCACTGGCATTTTTCACAGAACTAGAACAAAAAATTTCACAATTTGTATGGAAACACAAAAGACCCCGAATTGCCAAAGCAATCTTGAGAACGAAAAATGGAGCTGGAGGAATCAGGCTTCCTGACTTCAGACTATACTACAAAGCTACAGTAATCAAGACAGTATGGTACTGGCACAAAAACAGAAAGATAGATCAATGGAACAGGATAGAGAGCCCAGAGATAAACCCACGCACATATGGTCACCTTATCTTTGACAAAGGAGGCAGAAATGTACAGTGGAGAAAGGACAGCCTATTCAATAAGTGGTGCTGGGAAAACTGGACAGCTACATGTAAAAGTATGAGATTAGATCACTCCCTAACACCATACACAAAAATAAGGTCCAAATGGATTAAAGACCTAAATGTAAGGCCAGAAACTATCAAACTCTTAGAGGAAAACATAGGCAGGACACTCTATGACATAAATCACAGCAAGATCCTTTTTGACCCACCTCCTAGAGAAATGGAAATAAAAACAAAAGTAAAGAAATGGGACCTAATGAAACTTAAAAGCTTTTGCACAGCAAAGGAAACCATAAAGAAGACCAAAAGACAACCCTCAGAATGGGAGAAAATATTTGCAAATGAAGCAACTGACAAAGGATTAATCTCCAAAATTTATAAGCAGCTCATGCAGCTTAATAACAAAAGAACAAACAACCCAATCCAAAAATGGGCAGAAGACCTAAATAGACATTTCTCCAAAGAAGATATACAGAGTGCCAACAAACAAATGAAAGAATGCTCAACATCACTAATCATTAGAGAAATGCAAATCAAAACTACAATGAGATATCATCTCACACCAGTCAGAATGGCCATCATCAAAAAATCTAGAAACAATAAATGCTGGAGAGGGTGTGGAGAAAAGGGAACCCTCTTACACTGTTGGTGGGAATGTAAATTGATACAGCCACTGTGGAGAACAGTATGGAGGTTCCTTAAAAAGCTACAAATAGAACTACCATATGACCCAGCAATCCCACTACTGGGCATATACCCTGAGAAAACCATAATTCAAAAAGAGTCATGTACCAAAATGTTCATTGCAGCTCTATTTACAATAGCCCAGAGATGGAAACAACCTAAGTGTCCATCATCGGATGAATGGATAAAGAAGATGTGGCACATATATACAATGGAATATTACTCAGCCATAAAAAGAGACGAAATTGAGCTATTTGTAATGAGGTGGATAGACCTAGAGTCTGTCATACAGAGTGAAGTAAGTCAGAAAGAGAGAGACAAATACCGTATGCTAACACATATATATGGAATTTAAGAAAAAAATAAATGTCATGAAAAACCTAGGGGTGAAACAGAAATAAAGACACAGACTTACTAGAGAATGGACTTGAGGCTATGGGGAGGGGGAAGGGTAAACGGTGACAAAGCAATAAAGAGGCATGGACATGTATACACTACCAAACGTAAGGTAGATAGCTAGTGGGAAGCAGCCGCATAGCACAGGGAGATCAGCTCGGTGCTTTGTGACCGCCTGGAGGGGTGGGATAGGGAGGGTGGGAGGGAGGGTGACGCAAGCGGGATGAGATATGGGAACATATGTATATATATAACTGATTCATTTTGTTGTGAAGCTGAGACTAAGATACCATTGTAAAGCAATTATGCTCCAATAAAGATGTTTAAAAAAATAATAAATAAATAAATAAATAAATAGCAATCAATAATGGTAAGCACAATCATTATAATAATGGTTTAGCAGACCAACATGGCTTGAAAAGAAGAAGAAAAAGAAGAAACAGAAGCAGCTAAAATACTGAGTGTTTTTTATGTGCCAGACCATTTTCTAAGCTCTAAGCATTATATACTTATTTAATTTGAAAAGTAAAAAAGCATACAAAGAAACAGAAAATATCCACATGGTACAATCATATTTTGTATGATTATATTTTTACTATTCCCTTCGTAAGTGTATACTGGACAAATGGGCCCAAGTAAATTAAACATCCATTAAATCTTGCCAAAACACAACCAAGAATCACAATATTTCCTTGTGATCCAAATAAAAATTTAATTCTTCAGTCAACTTGGACTATTGGTTAAGTGTTTTAACAGATAGTGAGATATTCACATGCACTGTTGGATTTCCAAGAAATGATGGATGATGAGGTCTTTTGAAAGAAGCACTAGACTGGATGGTGACCATGCTCTGACACCAAGTAAGCAGCCTTGGGCAAGTACTGTCCCCTGGGGGCTTGTTCCCTTACTGGCCTAATATCTAAGTGGTCTTCCAGGTATGGGAGACTATACCTACAAAATTCTTAAGCGAATGATTGATACTTTACAAAATCTTACAAAATCATTTCCAACCTTGACATTTACAAGGTTGATTTTGTTTGTTTGTTTGTTTGTGGTTTGGTATTGTCACAAGATCTCAGTCAAGTTTTCATAGTAAGTCAATGACACTAGACAGTTTGCAAAAAAAAAAAAAGAAGCAAGGACCACCTGTTAGTGAGTCTCACTGCTGTAGTTCAGAATGAAAATTCTCTTGAGCATGCTGATTTCCCTGGGTAAAGAAATGATATTTTTGAGTTTCAAGAAGCTTCACTGTCCTCAAAACAGATCAGGACAAATGCCAATTTTTGCAGATGGGTCACATTATTACATACTAAAACAGAAAGCAGCTGTGTACTTTAATAGAATAATTTCAGACAATTTTCCTCTAAAAAGATGCAGAAGAGTCAGGTGCCCACCACTTCGTGCTTTTGCAATTGATTTTCAACCACTCTGATAATGACTGATAATGTTAGACAAAACCAAGTTAGTCATGTTTATGAGACAGCAGTTGGGAATTAATACTCCATTTTTTGCCATTATTTGCCATCATTATTTGCCATCATTATTATGGATAATAATGATGGCAATATTATCCATTATTATCCAATAAAAATATTGGATATTATGGATAATAATGATGGCAATATTATCCAATATTATCCAATAAAAATATCCATTATTATGGATTATTATGGATTTGCCATATAGACATACTTACTAATATGTTTTACGATATTTTTCATACTAATAGAGTTCATATTTGACAGTCTATGATCTCAAATTATTTTCTTCCTGTAAATTATCTACCCATTACATTATAATAAGAGTAACTGAGAGTATGCAGATAATATTAATAACTAATCTAATACAATAATCTGACAATACTGAGGACAATTCAAACTGCTTAATTAAATGTAAGGCTGCTACCTAAACAGATATATGACTTTCACTTTTATTCTGATAATAATGAATCCTGTGATTACATTTTGTGCTTATAGAAATTTCATTTTTATATATACTTTCTTGAAATGGATTATATTATGAAAGAAATTTCCAAATTATATTTTTGTCTTAAATAGGGAAAGCATCATTTCAAAAATAGCATCAATAGCATAATATAAATATACAGAAAAATAATTATTCAATTAATCTTAAATTTTTAAAGTTTGTTTTTAAACTTTTTTTCAGACAATTTTTTTTTAGAACAGCTTTGGATTCACAGCAAACTTGAGAGGAAGGTAAGAAGCTTTTCCATACACCCCTTGCCTCTGCACATGCAACATCCCCTCCAGAGTGGTACATTTGTTACAACTGATGAACCTACGTTGACACATCGTTATCACCCAAAATCATAGTTTACATTAGGGGTCCCCTTGGTTTTGTATGTTCTCTGGGTTCAAACAAACATATAATGGCATGTATTCACCAATATAGTACCATTCAGAGTATTTCCATTGCCCTAAAAATCCTCTGTGCTCTGCCTATTCATCCCTCTATTCCTCCTAACTCCTGGAAACTACTGATCTTTTAGCTGTCTCCATAGTTGTGCCAATTACTCTTATTTAAAAAAAAAATAGAACCTAGTTTTAGCATAACGTACAAAATTTGGATATGCTTTTTCTTATTCTTGGGATAACCAAAAGATGGGGAATGTATATGAGTTCTCCAAGTAACAAAGCAAGTCTGTTGGCAGAAACAAGTATTTGCAATCTGTTCTTTTTAATACTACCCAATATTTTTCCACCCTGGTATAATATTTGTTTGGTATACTTACTTCAAGATCTCAGCTGACACTTGCAAAAAAAATGTTTTATGAATCAGTTGACCTCATTTAACATAGAGAAAAATTGTATTGATTCAAAAATATATTTATATTCTGCATTAAGTCTGAAAAAATATACTTTTTCTGAAATTCTTCAAGGATTATCATCTGAAAGGGATTTTCAACTAAACAATTTTTCTATTAAGAAACTGATTTGTTTTGAGGTTGGGCTTTTGTATCTGACTGGGAAAGGAAGTACTACCTAGTAGAATCACTAAGGGACTGTCTTCCTCTGGGTAGCCACTTCTCATGAGGGGAGTTGAGCTGTCATACTAAAAATTGCATGTGAGGTGAAACAGAATTTTTCATTACATGTAAATTGCAGTTAGGAATGATGTGTATTTCCACTGATGTTTTATAGCTTTGGGGTCATTAAATTGGGTAGGAAATAAAAATAATGAAATAAACATTTTCCTAATTGTTTATTAAAATTGAAGAGCCCTCTTCAAATCAATACCCAGAAGTGGACTAGCTGGATCATATGGTAGTTTTATTCTTAATTTTTTGAGGGATCTCCATATTTTTTTCCACAGTGACTGCATCAGTGTACATTCCCCCTGACAGTGCATGAGGTTTCCCTTTTCTCCACATCCTCGCCACCACTTGTTATTTGTTGTCTTTTTGATAACAGCCATTCTAACAGGCATGAGACGATACATCATTGTGGTTTTGATTTGCATTTCTCTGATGATTAGTAATGTTGAGCATCTTTTCACATGCCTTTTGGCCATCTGTATGTCTGTTCAGCTCCTCTGCCCATGTTTTACTCAGGTAAAATGGGTCCTCTGCCCATTTCTTACTCAGGTTGTATGTTTTTTTGTTGTTGAGTTGTATGAATTCTTTAGTCGTTTTTTCTATTAACCCCTTATGAAATACATGATTTGTAAGTATCTTCTCCCATTCAGTAGGTTGTCTTTTGTTGATGGTTTCCTTTGTGGTGCAGAAGGGGTAAATTTAGAGTTGGGAGAGAAAAGTAGAAGGGAGAACAGAACCACAAATGTGTGCAATACAGCTGTAATTGAAGGAGATAAACTAGAATCAAATCCCAGGCCTTGGGAAGAAGCTCAGTCATGGGGCTGAGGCAGCGGATGTGGAATGGGGTCCTAGCCAAACTAGTCTGAAAACTATTTTCAAATGTACATGTGAAGCTAATTCAAATATTATTCAAGTGTACATGTGAAGATAATATTTCAAAACTAACTTGAGGAGGAGTGTTGAATAAGCAACATTTACTTGATTTAGGATTTCTTCCTCAGCTATTCTAGGCTAATTAACCTCATAAATTTAACCTTAATTGTTTTTATATTAAGCATGCAAGTGACCCCAATTGGTGTCAAAACAAAAACAGAAATCAGAAATAAATATATACAGGATTAAAAATGCAAAACATGACTATTCATAAAAATAATAACATATTTATGCAGATTATGTCAAATAATGGAAGTTAGCCCTTATGTTACATCTTTACCCATCAAAGAGGAAAAAAACAATGAACTGGGCTTCCCTGGTGGCGCAGTGGTTGAGAGTCTGCCTGCTGATGCGGGGGACACAGGTTCGTGCCCTGGTCCGGGAAGATCCCACATGCCGTGGAGCGGCTGGGCCCGTGAGCCATGGCCGCCAAGCCTGCGCGTTCGGAGCCTGCGCTCCACAACGGGAGAGGCCACGGCAGTGAGAGGCCCGTGTACCACAAACAAAACAAAACAAAACAAAACAAAACAATGAACGGATCCATCTCTTTTATAATGTTTTCACTTTATAAAAGCCCATTAGTGAATGAATTAGCTATCCTCATTAGTTAAAAGTTTTGATAGATTTATTTCTGTTGTGAGTTTGTATAATTAACCTGTTCATATTTAGTGAGTATTTTAACCATCGAGAATTTGTTAGCATTTATTTTACTACACCAAATTAATTTTACTCATTTCCCTTTGTCCATAGTAATTCTCACATGGAGTCTTGATACAATTTAAGTTAATTTGATGTTAACACCGTAAGTAGCAAAATTCCAGAAAAACATTAAAGTATTTCATCAAATTTCATGAACAATTGAAGCCCATATTTTTCAGACCCAAAATAATAATTTGTGAAATATAATCAATACAAATGACAGTTTATAAAATACGTATGTCTACTTTACTCACAGACTGATACTTGATATTGTCACGTTTTTTGTTTCTGCCAATCTGGTGGGTATGAAGTGTTATTTCATTGTGATTTTTACATTGTGCTTCCTTAATTCCTAATGAAATCGCCTATAGATTCATATGATAAACTGTCATTTTGTAACATACCAGCTAACTAATTTTGCCCATTTTTCAGGTTATTTGTAATTTTCTCTTTGATTTATAAGTGATCTTTAAAACTACATTAATACAGGAAATATTTGAGTCTCTGCCATGTTCCAGGCAGTGTTTTCAGCTCAACAGGTATACATCAGGAAACAATGCAGACAAATATCAGTGCCCTCACCAACTTAAACTCCAATGCAGGAAGAGACAGTTAAAACTCATCTCAATAAATATCACAACATATCAGATGGTGCAATGTGGAAAACTAGACAAGGGAAAAAGGAGCTTCAGAATGGGAAGGTGATGCTGTTCGCAATTTTGCATAGGTGTCACTGAGGAGGTACCATTTCATTGAAGATTTGAGGGAGTAGTTCAGAAGCAATCTTTGGGGAATATTTCCCTGAGACGGGAACTACACAGTGCAAACCCCAGGGATGACTATCTGGCACATATGACGCACGGTAGGTTGGTAGGGGTAGAACTGAGTAAACAATGGGAGGACTTGTTGGCCATGAGATCCAAGAGGTGATGGAGGAGCCAAATCACACTGGGGAGAACTGGGCATCGTGGGGACTTTGTTTTTTACTCTGAAGAGAATGAGGCGTCTTAGAAGATTTCAAGCAGAGGAATGTTGCCATCTGGAATTTTTTTCCCATTCTGGTTGTGATTTTGAGAAAGATTGTACAGGACCAGAGAGGAAGCAAAGAGACCAGCTGGGGTGATGCAATGATCCAAAGGAGATCTGTTGGTGGTTTGCAAGAGGGTGGAAGCAGGGGCACTGATGAGCAAGGGTCATGTAGGGGAGAATGTCTCTTTGGCATGTGGATTATTTCAAGGTCAAAACAGTCAAGGCTCAAAAGACTCAGGAAGAAACTCTGAACTTTCCTCTAAATACCTAAAAGAATTTGGATAGAGGGCATGTTCCCAGAATAGAGCTATCACCAGAGATATCTGCATAGAATTTAGGCTAGGTGTGGTGAGAGAAACTCTGCAGGGCCTAGAGGTGACAGTCCACTCTGTGTTCTAGGCTCTGCATAACACAGCAAACATTTGACATTTACCGAACACTTCCCTTCCATCTCCATGTGAATTACCTTCCACCTCTATGAAGCCCGAAACTACTATTCCCAACCTCCTCCTTTGACTTCTGCTGAAGATAATATTTAAGGTGAGGGTTTCAGCCTTTTCAGTGAGTTACTCATTTCTCCTGGGTCTCTCCCATGTACACATGTTATTAAACTTTTGTTTGATTTTTCTCCTGTTAATCTGTCTTATGTCAATTTAATTCTTAGACCAGCCAGAAGAACCTGGACATGTAGAGGAAAATTTCTTTCCTCCTTTTCCTAATATAATCAGTATATATTTTGGAGGAAGAGTTTTCCTGAGATTGGATGTGGTATGTGAGGGACAGGAGTCAAGGTGACTACAAAGTTTTGACCCTCCAGAGTAACTGTGATAAGGACAGAGTAAAGGGACAAAGCAGGTAATTAAATAATTAATCCCACTAGGGGACTGTAAGTAAAGAAGAAAGTATGGGAAAGCCCTGTAAGTTAATGATCACTCAAGAAAGCAGATTTGCTTAACCACAAAACCAAGCAGGCTTGCTTAGAAACAAAAACAAGCAACAGAAGCATGAGACACTCCCCAAAAACAAAACAATGGTGGCATGAGACCCATATCCTGCCCAGTGAGCTCAGTTAAGTTAATGATTCCTAGCACATGCTCCTCTGTGCACACTAGAAACAAAAAGAAAAAGAAAAGGTGACATTATACCGAAACCTGAGATGATTTACCATTTTTAGTATATGTTACCAGCTTTTTGTTCATTTCCACTGTGCCATGACAGTCCCAGCCAGACCATGTAGGGACAAGAAAACTCCCCCACCCGACGTGGAGGAGGAACCAATGATGGAAGGGTAACATGCACTCAAGAATGAGGAAGAAGGTGGTCTTCTCCCCCTCCCCACTTTTCCTTTGATTATAAAACAGTAGCGCACTAAGTTCTCAGGGCAGCAGCCTCTTGCCCGCCTGCTTATAAGCCTCACAAGCGTCCTATTCTAATAAATCACTTCCTATCTATCACGTTGCCTCTTGCTGAATTCTTTCCGTGCTGAGACATAAAGAACCGGAATTCCTCAGAGCCTCCCAAAATGCCACCCAAGCAATTTCAACTGAAAGGCTGAAGTTGCACCTATCAAGTCTGACAAACCTATGTGTGAACACAGTGCTACTTCTACTTATAATATTATGAGATATTTGTGGTAGGAATTTAAAAATAAAACAGAAGTAGTAGAAAAACTTACACACTAATTAATGTAACTGTATATGATCTATATGGTTATCCTATAATTAAATAATAACCTAGTAAATTAGTAAAATTAATATGAAACCATATAAATACTCATTAGCTTTCCAAAATGGTGTAAGGAAAATATTTATGTTCAAGATTATACCACATCTTTTCTCATTTTATCATCCTGCTATAATTAAGGACCTTGCCTGTACCACAGAGTCCTGTTCAGAATCATTTAGTGAATAAATGCAAATGCATCACAATGTTCCTTCTACAATTTTCCAACTATCACACTTTTATTGTAACACCATCGGATCTGCTTAGAAAAAGGTTGCTTTTCCTTGATGCTATTTGCAGTTATTTGTGCCTACAGGATGAGCATCTTTGTGTTTGTGCAGGACAGCCATGCAGAATTCTGTTTTTCTAGCACACTCTGTGCTCCAAGTGAAATAAAATTAGTCTTCACTCTAACCTTGGGAAGGAGGAAGCAGTTCTTGGTTTGTAACTCAAATTCAGCTCTCCCACTGAATTCTATGCTATTCCTGTGAACATTACTGAACAGCACTTACCAGAAATTTATTGTTTAATCATGTTATGTCCACATTCATGAAAACTTCATCCTAACTATTTAGATAAAGAAAACAAAATGATTAATAATAATGATCCAAGGAAGTGAATTGACTAGTCCTATGGGTACAGGAAGCCTAGCATTTGCTTTTTCAAAAGATACCCAGCTTGGTCTTTGGGATTTATAAAGAAATATGTTATATCTATAAATAATTCTGTCTCAAAATAATATATTCATATCCTCACAAATGTTTCCTGTATTTTTGTATAACAACTTACCTGTGTTTGTAACATTATTCCCCACCTTTCAAATTCTGTTTTAGTAATCATAACATTTGTGCCTTTAGCAGTTTTCTGGAATCAATATTGCTTTTTGCTGCAATGCAATAGTTTCTTGTTGATTTTTACTGGAAACATTTTCCTCCTGTGGATTGAAATATCTTATAACTCTGTCTTTTCGCTCACTGCTTCCCTTTGCCACTTATGCTTCTTGGCTTCACAGTGAGTGTTCCCTGATTCGCAGTTTAGTAAATTGCTGCTCACAAAAATAAAACCGCCAAAGTAAAAAATGCTTTTCAAGAAAGAATCCAAAATTGTGGTGGAATAACAGCAGACAAAATGGTTCAGCAAACACTGTTATAATCTTTCTTTCGTTTTGTATTCTACTTAAAAAATTGCTCACAGAAACTTGCCTTCCTTCTTTTCTCCCATATTCACTCCTAGTATCTATGCTTCTAATCACCCATTTAGTAAATTACTAGAAATTAGCTAATATTAGGAAATGTTTATTCTTTTTCAACTAGCTCCTCTTTCCCCCCTCATTTTTTAATTTGATTCTTAGTAAGTATAATAAATTTTGAGGACATATTGGCAATACATAACAAATACTCCAAAAGAGAGCACATGTATTACCTTAATAATGTGATTTCTATTTTTTTTTTTTCTTTTTTGCGGTGCACGGGCCCCCCACTGCTGCTGTCTCTCCCGCCACGGGGCACAGGCTCCGGACGCGCAGGCCCAGCGGCCATGGCCCACGGGCCCAGCCGCTCCGTGGCACGTGGGATCCTCTCGCACCGGGGCACGAACCCGCGCCCCCTGCATCAGCAGGCGGACTCCCAACCACTGCGCCACCAGGGAAGCCCCATTATAATGTGATTTCTTAAAATACATTCTAAGAAAATAATCAAGCAAATTTGAGCATGTTCATTAGTAAGTGGTTTATGATTAGCTTCTTCCACCTTTCCATCTTCTGTCATGAAGAAAACAATCCAAATGTTGATGAATATAAAAATAAATTTTAACTTTAAAAGTTATGGTACATACAAATGATATGCAAATAGTTTGCTTTAAAATTTGTGATATGGACATATATGAATACACACACACACACACACACACACACACACACACACAGATGTCCAGTCTGTAGGGTTAATATAAAAGAACAGATTACAAAACTCTATCTATATTACACTATTGTTTAAAGTATATTATATTTATATAACATTTACATATATAAATATATACACAAATAAATATATAGAGTACATCTATATACCTGTCAGTATATATGCACATATAATGAAGACTAGAAAACAACATATTATTATGTATTATTGTTGTGCTGAACTTTCAAAATTTTTCCAAGATTAAAACTGCAAGAGAATAGATATTTTATTCAGGTAGCTGTGATAGGGCAGACAATCAAATATGAGGCATTAAAGGGGATTTATAGGAGAAAGAAATAAAAGTACATATTATCAACAGTAAATTTGGTTGGCAGGTCAGAGAGGCATCACAAAGGACTTTTTCTTTGTGATTTTACCCATTTCAGTCAGTTATGTTCTGTTTTTTCAGAATTATTGATTCAAAGAAGAAATCTGGAGGGAGAGGGCTAGTCCTTAAAAACAGGAAGCAAGGGTGTCAGTGTAAATTTAGAGGAGCAGGAAATCAGATAGTTCTCCACATGTATGCCACTGAGTTGTAGGATTGTAGGTAATTTTTATTATCTGCTTGACATTTCCTCATTTCCTGAAGAATTTTCAAAAGTATGTATTTTATAATAAAAATATTTTAATAAAATTATGCAGACATTATTTTCTCTGGAAAAAATTTATCTTGAAACCAAATTGGGCATGTTCAGCAATGAAAAGGAACAGTTAGTCCAACAGAATGTGTGTTGGGTTGGCCATTCCAAGCCTATTACTGTAATAAATTGTAAACTTAAAAATTAAAACTTTTTTCAAATAAAATGACAACTTTTAGGCATTTATTTTCATTTTGCAAGTCATAGCATGACTGTGAGTGTGTGTGTGTGTGTGTGTGTGTGTGTGTGTGTGTGTGTATGTTGGAGCGAACTTTGATTTAACTGAAAATTCGATTTGACCATTATCTTTCATTGAAATGTCCATCAACTCTTGATTCAGATGTAAATTAAATAAATTTTAAGAGTGAGTATTTTCATACATATGGCCAACAGGCACATGAAAAGATGCTCTGCATCACGAATTATTAGAGAAATGCAAATCAAAACTACAATGAGGTACCACTTCACACCGGTCAGAATGGCCATTATTAAAAAGTCAGCAAATAACAAATGCTGGAAAGGGTGCGGAGAAAAGGGAACCCTCCTACACTGTTGGCAGGAATGTAAGTTGGTGTCGCCACTATGGAAAACAGTATGGAGATTCATCAGAAAACTAAATATAGAGTTACCGTGTGATCCAGCAATACCACCCCTGGGCATATACACAGACAAAACTATAATTCAAGATACGTGCACCCCTATGTTCATAGCGGCACTGTTCACAATAGCCAAGACACAGAAACATCCTAAATGTCCAATGACAGATGAATGGATAAAGAAGATGTGGTACATATGTACAATGGAATATTACTCAGCCATAAAAAAGAATGAAATAATGCCATTTTCAGCAACAGGGATGCAACTAGAGATTATCATACTAAGTGAAGTAAGTCAGACAGAGAAAGAAAAATACCATATGATATCATTTACATGTGGAATGCAAAACATGACACAAATGAACTTATTTACGAAACAGAAACAGGCTCACAGACATAGAGAACAGACTTGTGGTTGCCAAGTGGTGGGGTGGGGGTGGGAGGGATGGATTGGGAGTTTGGGCTTAGTGGATGCAAAGTATTATATATATAGGATGGATAAACAACAAGGTCCTACTATTTAGCACAGGAAACTATATTCACTATCCTGTGATAAACCATAATGAAAAATAATATGAAAAAGATTGTACATATATGTATAACTGAATCCCTTTGCTGTACAGCAGAAATTGACACAACATTGTAAATGAACTGCTTCAATAAAAAAGTGAGTCTTTTACTGATTGCATTACAATTACAAAACACACCCTCTATTTTATTCCTCCCATCATTGTTTATATTGGTTTATTAAATAATGATTTTAGGACAATAAGGTAAGTGTAACTAGAAGAGAAGATCATAAATAGCTACAACATGCTGAGAGAAAATAATTAAGTAAAATTATGATAAATATTTGTTTATGTAAAACATTTATCTTCAGCTTTTATCAAGTACTTAAATTTCAAATGAAGCTATGTCCTAATTTGGTCCAATTAGAAATAGTCCTGATTCTCTCAGAACTTTCAGAACATTTATGTGAAACTATTATTAATATTAATATTTGTATTTTATTTTTTTAGATTTTTTTTTGATATGGACCATTTTTAAAGTCTTTATTGAATTTTTTTTGTTACAATATTGTTTCTGTTTTATGTTTTGGTTTTTTGGCCACAAAGCATGTGGGATCCTAGCTCCCTGACCAGGGGTCGAACCTGCACCCCCGGAATTGGAAGGTGAAGTCCCAACCACTGGACCACCAGGGAAGTCCCTAATATTTATATTTTAATGATATATATGTATATGAATATTTTTACTAGTTTTAGTAGGCTGGGAAGTTTTGAGGACTCTTGGTATCAGCACTAAGATGTAGAGAGCTGGAAAGAGCTTTGGTCCAATAACACAATAAAAGAAAATGTTAACAAACTTCAAATGAAGGCCTTTTAGTAAACCCATAGAAGATCTGAGGTTACAGGGCAGACCATTAATCAGACATCTCAAGAAAGTCAGGCATCAGAAAGGAGAAACAGACAGGAAAGATGACTCGAATGCTACCTAAGTCCGTTGAAAGATTAAACTGGAAAGGTAGAGTGTGGGTTTTCATGAGAGTGTGAACCCCCTGGGAAACGCAGGCATAGATGGTTTCTCACCCTTGTGCAGTGCTTTCTTCCAGGAAACCCACTAGACTTTTGTGGGGATGTTTGGTGAGAATCTAGAGAAAGCTTCTCCCATGGTGGAGGGAAACAGCAGACACTGCCACAGTATAATCAAACTGTCCCCTCCCTCCCCCTCCCCTCATCTCTACTACAGAAAGTAGACTTAACCTTCAGGATACAATTCCATTGCATGTGGGGGTGGGGAACAGAGGCCATAATCTCCACTTTTCCTAAGTAAAAACAAATACATACACAAACAAAAAGCAGCTTAATCTGCAGGAAAAAGGGCATCGAAACTGTAGCCTAAGGATACTGGTGGATACCTACTGCAGCAAGGGGAGGGGAGCAAGGGGAAAATATAGAAGCTCCAGCCCTGGAGGAGGGACAGAAACACTTGTGAAGGCCACACCTCTGAGATACAAGTCCACATTATTTGTCTGTGACTGAAGTTAATCAGAACATCAGGGAATGCTTATCCTCCCCTCACCTTCAACATCATGCTAACAAGCCTCCCCGCAAATGACAAAATAATACAGTTGAACAGAGGCAAAGAAAGACTCTGAGGAAAGCCCCAAATCAAGCAAGAAGACAAACATGAAATATCACTTCAGGGGTTTGAAGTCTCTGGTGCTCTTAGCAATGAACTCTATCTCTTGTAACCATAGCAACAACAGAAGTCAAACCCATCCAAAATCCTGGCTAGATTAACACAAACTGCATACTAAAGCCCTACTAGAAGGAAGGGTACTCATCTCCAAAACTAAAATACACTTACCTCAGTATCCACTGTCATAAACATTATATACAAATTTTGACAAGAAAAATCCAAGCATAGCATGGCAAAAAACAAGATACAGTGTAGCTAAAAGAAATAAACAATCACTGGAACTACACTCAGATATAATACAGATAATGACTTGACACTTTTAAATAAGTAATTTATAATTATGATTAATATGCTAAAGAATTTAATGGAAAAGGTAGGTAGCATGCAATATTAGATAGGTAAATTTAGTAGAAAGTTAGAAATTGTAAGAAAGAGTCAAACAGAAATATTGAAATTAAAACACAGTAACAAAAAATGAAGAATGCCCTTGACAAGCTCATCAGTAGATACTGCCAAGGAAAGAATGAGTGGACTATTGTGGTACCTTCTGGTTGTCCTTTCCTCTATATTTTTATTTGTATATTCTTTCTAACATATCTGCTAGTTTCCTAGTCTAATTTTATTTTTTACTTTGTTATTGTTCTCTCTTTTTTTTTTTTTGGCCACCCCACGTGGCTTGCAGGATCTTGGTTCATGAGCCGGGAGTCAGGCCAAAGCTCCTGGGGTGGGAGGTCCGAGTCTGAACCACTGGACTAGTAAAGAACCTCAGACCCCAGGGAATATTCATCAGAGTGAGGTCTCACGGAGGTCCTCATCTCAGCACCAAGACTCAGCTCTACCCAACAGCCTACAAACGCCAGTGTTGGAAGCCTCAGGCAAAACAAACAGTAAGACAGGAATACAATCCCACTTATTAAAAAATAAATAAATAAAAGAGATGGCAAAAAAATAGTCACAGATGAAGGAGCAAGGTAAAAACTACAAGACCAAATAAATGAAGAGGAAATAGATAATCTACCTGAAAAAGAATTCAGAGTAATGACAGTAAAGATGATCCAGAATCTCATAAATAAAATTGATAAACCCTTAGCCAGACTCATCAAGAAAAAAAGGGAGAGGATGCAAATCAATAAAATTAGAAATGAAAAAGGAGAAATCACAACTGACACAGCAGAAACGCAAAGGATTATAAAAGACTACTACAAACAACTATATGCCAATAAAATGGACAACCACGAAGAAATGGACAAATTCTTGGAATGCGACAATTTTCCAAGACTGAACCAGAAAGAATTAGAAAATATAAACAAGCCTACCACAAGTAATGAAATTGAAACCATAATTTAAAATCTTCCAACAAACAGAAGTCCAGGAACAGACGGCTTCACAGGAGAATTCTATCAAATATTTAGAGAAGAGCTAACACCCATCCTTCTTAAACTCTTCCAAAAAATTGCAGAGGGAGAAACACTCCCAAATTCATTCTACGAAGCCACCATCACCCTGATACCAAAACCAGAAAAAGATATCACAAAAAAAGAAAATTATAGACCAATATCATGATGGACATAGATGCAAAAATCCTGAACAAAATATTAGCAAACAGAATCCAACAACACATTAAAAGGATCATACACCATGATCAAGTGGGATTTATCCCAGGGATGCAAGGATTCTTCAATATATGCAAATCAATCAATGTGATACACCACATTAACAAATTAAGGAATAAAAACCATATGATCATCTCAATAGATACAGAAAAAGCTTTTGACAAAATTTGACACCCATTTATGATAAAAACTCTCCATAAAATGGGCATAGAGGGAACCTACTCAGCATAATAAAGGCCATATATGACAAACCCACAGCAAACAGCATACTCAATGGTGAAATACTGAAAGCATTTCCTCCAAGATCAGGAAGAAGATAAGGATGTCCACTCTTGCCACTCTTATTCAACATAGTTTTAGAAGTCCTAGCCATGGCAATCAGAGAAGAAAAATAAATAAAAAGAATACAAATTGGAAAAGAAGAAGTAAAACTGTCACTGTTTACAGATGACAGGATACTATAAATAGGAAATCCTTAAGACGCCACCAGAAAACCACTAAAACTAATCAGTGAATTTGGTAAGATTACAGGATACAAAATTAATGCACAGAAATCTCTGGCATTCCTATACATCAACAATGAAAAATTAGAAAGAGAAATTAAGGAAACAATCCCATTTACCATCGCAACAAAAAAAATAAAATACCTCAGCATAAACCTGCCTAAGGAGGCGAAAGGCTTATACTCAGAGAACTATAAAACACTGATGACAGATATCAAAAATGACATAAACAGGTAGAGAAATACACCATGTTCTTGGATTGGAAGAATCAATATTGTGAAAATGACTATATTACCCAAAGCAATTTACAGATTCATTGCAATCCCTATCAAACTACCAATGGCATTCTTAATAGAATTAGGACAAAAAATTTTACAATTCATACGGAAACACAAAAGACCCTGAATAGCCAAAGGAATCTTGAGAAAGAAAAACAGAGCTGGAGGAATCAGGCTCCCTGACTTCAAACTATACCACAAAGCTACAGTAATCAAGACAGTATGATACTGGCACAAAAACAGAAATATAGATAAATGGTACAGGATAGAATGCCCAGAGATAAACCCATGCACATATGGTCACCTAATTTACAACAAAGGAGGCAAGAACATACAATGGAGAAAAGACAGCCTCTTCAATAAGTGGTGCTGGGAAAACTGGACAGCTACTTGTAAAAGAATGAAATTAAAACAGTACCTAACACCATACACAAAAATAAACTCCAAATGGATTAAAGACCTAAATGTAAAGCCAGACACTATAAAACTCTTAAAGGAAAACATAGGAAAAACACACTTTGATGTAAACCACAGCAAGATCTTTTTTGACCCACCTCCTAGAGAAATGGAAATAAAAACAAAAATAAACAAATGAGACTTAATTAAACTTAAAAGTGTTTGCACAGTAAAAGAAACCATAAACAAAAGAAAAAGACAACCAGAATGGGAGAAAATATTTGCAAATGAAACAATGGACAAAGGATTAATCTCCAAAATATACAAACAGCTCACAGAGCTCAATATCAAAAAAACAAACCAAAAAAAGACAAAGGATTAATCTCCAAAATATACAAACAGCTCACAGAGCTCAATATCAAAAAAACAATACAATTAAAAAATGGGAAGAAGGGGGCTTCCCTGGTGGTGCAGTGGTTGAGAGTCCGCCTGCCGATGCAGGAGACACGGGTTCGTGCCCTGGTCCGGGATGATCTCACATGCTGTGGAGCGGCTGGGCCCATGAGCCATGGCCACTGAGCCTGCGCGTCTGGAGCCTGTGCTCCACAATGGGAGAGGTCACAACAGTGAGAGGCTTGCGTACCGCAAAAAAAAAAAGAGTCACATACCACAATGTTCATTGCAGCTCTATTTACAATAGCCAGGACATGGAAGCAACCTAAGTGTCCATCGACAGGTGAATGGATAAAGAAGATGGGGTACATATATATGATGGAATATTACTCAGCCATAAAAAGAAACAAAATTGAGTTCATTGTAGTGAGGTGGATGGACCTAGAGTGTGTTATACAGAGTGAAGTCAGTCAGAAAGAGAAAAACAAATACCATATGGAATCTAAAAAAAAAAAAAAAACTGGTACTGATGAATTTAGTTGCACGGCAGGAATAAAGACACAGATATAGAGAATGGACTTGAGGACACAGGGTGGGAGGGGGAAGCTGGGGCCAAGTGAGAGTACCACTGACATATGTACACTCCCGAATGTTAAACAGTTAGCTAGTGGGAAGCAGCGGCACAGCATAGGGAGTTCAGCTCGGTGCTTTGTGATGACCTAGAGGGGTGGGATAGGGAGGATGTGAGGGAGGTTCAAGAGAGAGGGGATATGGGGACATATGTATGCATATGGCTGATTAACTTTGGTATACAACAGAAACTAACACAGTATTGTGAAGCAATTATACTCCAATAAAGATCTGTTAAAAAAAAAAGAATGAATGAACTTGAAGATAGGTCAATAGAAATTACAAAGAGAGAAAAGGTGGGGTGGGGGGTAAGGAAACAGACCAGAGTATCTAAACCTGTGGGTGATATTAAATATTCTAACAGAGACATAATTGGAATCCCAGAATAAGAAAAAAAGAGACTAGGGCAGAAGAAATATTTAAAGAAATAGTGTCAGAAATCTTCCATTGAGAGTGTCTAGAAGCAGTTATACCTCAATAATAAGCACAACTAGCATCCAGGTCTTGGTTTCTAAATACCATTGTCCAATAAAAGAAATTTTGGAAAGGCCACAGAAGCCAAACTAAAAGAGGTTCCAATAATCAAAGCTAGAACAATTTGAGTAACAAAATGCTATAACTCAAAATGTAAAATACACGAGTCCAATACTGATATAAATGACTAAATAAATAAATACATGAGAGAGAAGGAACAAATTTTCCTTAAAGTAGAATTCCAGATAATATATGCAGATACCTCCCTCTGAGAGGTACAGCTTAATCTACTCCCTCACACCCTTCAAGTACATGCTGAATTCAGCTGCTTACTTCTAAACAATTAAATATAGAAAGGTAAAAACATAGTAACTTTAAAGTGGAGAAACTTGACAAGCACTGCTATAACCAAGTAAAGTCAACATCAAAAGTGATGTCATGTTGACATTACATACCTTGGATATGATTATGATGATAACATAACAGCCTCTCTGTTAATGTTTTTCAAAAATCTCAGTCTAATCATGAGGCAGTATTAGAAAAACTCATATTAAATGAATTTCTGCAAAACACCTGACCAGTACTTTCAAGGTCATGAAAAATAAGAAAAGACTGAGAAACTGTCATAGACCACAGAAAGCATAGCAATTAAACGGAATATGGTATTCTTACTGGGCCTAGAATAGAAAAAAAGGCGTTAGTAGAAAAGCTGACAAAATCCAAATAAAGTCTGTAGTTTAGCTAATATACCAATATTAAGTTCTTAGTTTGACAAGCATAACAAGGATATGTGAGGTATAAATAATTAAGGGAAACTAGATGGATGATCAGAACTGGGTGAGAACTATCTGAACTATCTTTGGCACTTTTCTATAAAGCTAAAATTATTTCAAAATAAAATAAGTTTGTTAAAAAGTTAAGTGGAACAAAAATATATACATATATGTTAAGTGATTCAGGAAAAATTAATAGTTGTTAGTAGTTGTTGAATTAGTGAGATATAACTTATATTTTTCTTACTGTAAGGCATAAAGTTTCCAATCTCTTGGTAGTTGATTTAATCATCCCCAATAAACAAGACTGATTACAAATGATTTTATGGAAGACATCCCAGTCATGAAATAAACCTCAGAGGAAGTGGCACTATTGTCTTGAGAATGAGCATTTCTTGCAAACTGAAATGTGTGAAAACTGATTTATTTTTCAAAAACATAAGTTAAGCAAGATACTTGGTGTTTTATATATTAGAAACTGTATTTCATGCTCTGACCAAACATAGTAACATTAGAAAAAGCCAAACATAATAACATTGGAGTTACTTCTTTAGTTAAGGAATTACCTCTTGAATGTGATTTAGAATTTTAACATATGTGGCCATTTAGTTATAATGTTGTTTCATATAACCATTAACAATCAATGGGAAGAAAAATTCAAAGCCTAATTTACTGACAGTATTTTTCAGAGACTAATAGGAATTAAAATGTCAGGCTCTTCAAATCCCTCAGATTGTTCCATACAAGTAAAAAAAAAAAAAGTTGTATCAAAACTTCAAAAAGAGACTTAAAAAAATAAATAGAGCTTCAGGCACCTTTTGGACAGTAACAAAATATCCAATATTGTTAAAATTAGCATTCCAGAAGGAGGGAAGAAAGAAAATGGAGCTGAAAAAGTATTTGAAGAAATAATGGCTGAAAGTTTTTCTACTTGATGAAAGAAACACACGTACACATACAAAAAACTAAGTGATCTCCACCCAATTAAGAGTAACTCCAAGAAATTTTACCAAGATACATCATAATTAAACTTATGAAAACTAAAGACAAAAATTAAAAGACCCTGTGCCTTTGAAATCACCAACATCCAAACCAGCCTTGTTTTGTCCAACCAGACTTTTATAAGAGTGATAACTATGTTTGTATCTCACATAAGACATACTATTTGAAAATTTCAGTCATTTCTAGCCAAAACTATTTCTAACTAACATACAGAGCCAGAAAAATAAAACTAGGATTGGCCTTCGAAAGAGGAATGAAAAGCACTACCTCTGTTTGTTCAGAAACTTACATTTCAGGATGTTGTAGAGGTTTCATTATTCTTGAACATTTTCCTAGAATTTCTCATTCTCCAGATTCCCTAATAGGAAATAGGATAAATTCAGTCTTATATCCTTATAACTGAATAGCAACTGTTATTAATTTGTGGAAAAAACTGAATGGCACATCTTCCACTGATTAAAAATAATACATTGGTTATAAGAACAAACATTAATTTGTAGACAAATTCAGTTTTCTGCATAACTCTGACATAATGACATTAACTATAAAAAATGGCCTTGTCTATTACTCTCAAATTCTAAAATGTATTATGTGTTAAAAAAACAAAACAAAGCAGGGACAAAATGTGCCAAGCTTGCAGAACTAGAAAGTTCAAAATTGTAGATTCTCGAAGAATGGAAATCAAGCCTCATTAACTCTAATTAGGCTTCCTGCGCACAGGCCTAAATTTCATTGCAGCAGGCTTCCTAGGTGGCTGATTCTTTGCAGTAAATGTCTGTTTAGAGTTTCCTAACCAAACAGACTAAATTTTGAGTAGTCTAATATACTCTTATCTTATTGAAATCTTTCAACAGTGTACTTTGATGGTCTAGAAGGTTTATCTTCATAAAGTATGCATGATTCACAAAGGCAGAAATCAGAAAGCTACAGTTTGCCTTATCGTATATTTGTTCTACATTTTATCTCTTGCACAGTTCAACAAATCAAGCATGGTTGGTTAATTTCATCAGTGACATAAAAATGGCATAATTAAATTATTTAATACAACCAAATGTGTGAGGTTCACTTGTATAGCCTTAGCATTTATTCTGTTCTGATTTATGATTGAATTAATTACTTATTTCCCTCATTAAGGTGTAAACTCCTTGAGGATAAGAGCACATCTCTCTCATTTTAAAAAATTCCTTCAGTATCTTGATCACTGCTTTACACACTAAATGCCACATTGAACCAACCTTTTAAAAGGAGTGAAACTAAAAATAAAGAAACAAAACCCACCACCTCACACTGAATAACTTGCAGATCCTCTAAGCAGAGCCTCTGAGCCCGATTAATGCTGCTCACTCTTTTGTTCCCTTTTCAGTAAAGGTGGTAAACTACGCAGCTCATGGGGGCTGATGTCCAGCTGGCATGTATAGGTGTGAGGGCACTGGAACTTTACAGTCAGTCCTTTGGGACCCAGCGATGTCAGAGCCATGCCAAGTGGTCACTATTAGAATATAACCTCTTTCATTTATTCTACAAAATCCAGTAGGGCAATGCAAAACTGCTCACTGAAGAGGACTAATTCCAACTGACATTTATACTGGTATTTACACATTGTACACTTCTGAATGGACATTACTTGTCTAGAAGACAACTAAAAAAATAACAAAATAAAAAGTGTTTAAATGATAAGTTTAAGGCTATGAGGAGCAAACTTGATTTCTATGTTTCTCAGTCCATATGGTAGAAGGTGGCTTTATCACACAACTCTGATGTTGACAACTTTGTTGAAGAGAGCAGACAGACCAAGACTAGCATATAATAGTTTAATCTCAAATTTGGGGAGTATTTGATTTAGGTGCCCATCCCTGGATCCATCACTTGTGCCCAGTTAGTAGGTTCATCATACATGGTATGACTACTTCTACTGAAACACTGGGAAGTGGGTAGGAGACAGGATCCCAGAAAGTGATGACACAGTCTACAGAAAAGGGCAAAAGGGGTCTGAAGACAATATAGTCGATGCCCTACGTGATGGATATTTGGGTATGTACACCAGTCTTCCACCCTCAAGCAAGAAGTCCTCCTTTTATGTGGAAGAAGGAGAATTATATATGAGTGCATCAGGCACATGCATCAAGGAAAAAACAGTGATCCAGAAATACAATTTTTCAGAAGACAATCTGATATTAGTGGAAGGAGGATCTCAAAAAATCTTCCTTGATTTAATTTCACCTTTTCACTTGGTTGAAGCTGACAGCTAATAAATAAAAATGTAAATATATAATTTAATGGATTCAATTAATAAAGTTAAATTAATTAAGTTTCATGGAGAGAAAGGCGATAGATGTGGTATACTTGTGTGTGTGCACATGAATGCTGATGTCCAAGACATCATCTTGAACAATGGGAGAAGTGCTGATTTCAGAATCAAGGTAATCCTTTAATTAAAAATGGCCTATTTCATTCTGAATTTGTAAAGCAAATGAATAGGTGCTGAAACGCCTGTGACCTTCTTTCAGTATGTCCTCATTACTTTGTTTCTTTCTCACTCTTAACAAGTAAGTTTGAAGTATTATCAAGATGAAGTGGCTTTTTTAGCAATGTTCAAAAGATTGGTTTTCAATTCCAGTTGATAATGCCAGCTCCCAATACACTGCTGTTTTTTCCTTCAGTTAATCCCTTTTGTAATACACCCAATCATAGCTTTCTTTTAATGCACAAATCCAATTTTCTTTTAAGCAACACCAGGAATTATCTAAATGAACACAAACATTTTCAAGTGAAATAAAATAAGACATCAGAGAGATGATATTTTCAGGAAGTTATATATTTTTTCAGATTTGAATTGAAATAACAACTCTTTTTGGAATATAAGCTGGGAATGAAACTATTTTTTTCTTAACACTAAAAGATATCTGAAATAGATTCTGTAGGGAGCTGGTTTGAACAACTAATACTTTTAAAAGAAAAAGACACGAATAAGAATGTGCAGTTTTTAAGTAATGATATTCTACTTATAAATAGCTCTTTTTGTCACTATATGCTTTCAACTCTATATATGGAATAGATAAATAATGAGTGTTGTCTTATGTTAGTAGCAGTATGATGTTCTTTCATTAATACGTTGGAAAAACTCAGAAATTTGCCATTAGCACATATTTCAACTTGTAGTTTATACCTAGCTTGGGTTTTCTGGCTTTGTTTCCTTCTCCTTGTTGCTGCATTTCTGGATCATTGTGTCTTAAAGAACAGCATGGACCAGATTAATCTGAGATGCTTGTTGATTGTACAGATTCCTGGACCCTATCTCAGTTATCCCATCCTACAATATTAGAACTCCTGGGGCTGAAACTCAGAGGTGAGTTTCAACAAACATCCAACATGGTTTTCTGAAGAGTGAATTTGAGTGACTGTACTTAAAGACAGAATCTAGGTGTTAAAGTTTTATGAACTTGAAAGATTTATGAAAATAGGTTCAATTTAATCAAATTCCTATCTGGGGGCTTCCCTGGTGGCGCAGTGGTTGAGAGTCCGCCTGCCGATGCAGGGGACGCGGGTTCATGCCCTGGTCCGGGAAGATCCCACATGCCGCGGAGCGGCTGGGCCCGTGGGCCATGGCCACTGGGCCTGCGCGTCCGGAGCCTGTGCTCCGCTGTGGGAGGGGCCACAACTGTGAGAGGCCCGTGTGCCGCAAAAAAAAAAAAAAAGAAAGAAAAATTCCTATCTGGTATGTTTTACTAATCAGTGGCATTCATCTAGTTTAATTTAGGGTCCCACTTATTCTTTGGCCCTCAGAGCAAAACTAATCTGATTGTAGGACATTGGAGGATTGGGCATGTTTCTTTGAGAAGTGAGTTGATTGTATAGATCAATGTTTACTGCAGAAATATTCTCAAACTTACTCCAGTAATTGTGTGAGTACCCATATTTCAACATTTTTGTAAAAAGCAAAAATGTGGAATATTTCACATCCCCTGGGGTTGTCCTCCGATCCAAATAAAGATACCTGGAGAATTAACAATAACAATTATAAAACCAACAACCTCCCCCGTTACCCTCAAATGCTACAAAGAATCGAGGTGGTCATCCAGCTCATTTTTCATTCCAGTGTTTGACCTTCTCTGAATGTTTTTAATATGCCTACTCATGAAATCTTCACAACCATTAAGGTCATCTCTTCCATTTGCAAGTGACTCTAATTATTACCAAGTTATTCCCTGTGTTGAGTTCCAGTCTTCCTCCCTTTAGCTTCTACACACCAGATCGTTTTAAACCCCAAAACAACATAAAACAAATGTAGTCTTTATTTGATATAATATCTTTTTAAAAAATTTATTTTATTTATTTATTATTTTTGGCTGTGTTGGGTCTTCGTTGCTGCGTGCGGGCTTTCTCTAAATGCAGCGAGTGGGGGCTACTCTTCATTGCGGTGCATGGGCTTCTCGCTGCAGTGGCTTCTCGTTGCGGAGCACTGACTGGATCTAGGCGTGCGGGCTTCAGTTGTGGCACGTGGCTCAGTAGTTGTGGCTCGCGGGCTCTAGAGTGCAGGTTCAGTAGTTGTGGCACATGGGCTTAGTTGCTCCACAGCATGTGGGATCCTCCTGGACCAGGGCTCTAACCCATGTCCCCTGCATTGGCAGGCGGATTCTTAACCACTGTGCCACCAGGGAAGCCCCGGTGTAATGGCTTTATAAATGTTCCCTTATAAATTTGTCCCTGTTGATTTTTGCTTCTCCAAGCACACATGAGTATCTTTTTCATCTCTTCATATTATAACCTTAAGATTCTGCATGTACTTAGTCACTTGGTATGAACTTCAGTTTTTCATATTCCTCTTAAAGCAAGACTTACTGAAAATACTTGATCAGAAAAAGAAAGTTGTGTTTATTGTATCATTTAATCTGGAATTTATACTTCAGTTAAGACAGTCTAAGACAGGTATTTAAAATTTTATTTACTTTTTTTGAAATTGTTCTAATAGTTCTTTTATTTTCCTGGTAGCTATATCACATTAATTTACTCATTTTTGTTTTTCAGGCAAAGAAAACTGAATCATTTGGCTGTTAAGCACTGGTGTCTATTGTATATTTGTATTGTTGGTGTTATGGATCTACTGAAATGATTAAATGTATCTTATTGATTTGACCACATTTTTCTTGCTAGAATGCACTCATTCTGTGCATACTGATGAATAGCACTTTATTCTTATCGCTGGGATAGGTAAGCTATATAAGAAAAAAATTCCAGACTGACAAAGATTTATATTAAAATGAGGGAATACAATTTCATGTGGTGTACAAATATGAGGAAAGGAGAAACCATGTGATAAATATTCCAGTAGATTTTCAAGCAGATTCCATTGAGGAAACAGTGGAAAGAGGAATTCACAGTTTGAGGATAAAGGAGAGGAATTTTGAAGAGACTTCAAGCTCAAACAGGCTCTACACATAATAGTTAGAAATGTATTTAACTGAAGCATAAAATTTGGTTTGTTTTTGATCTTCTTAAGCAACTTCCCTGGTCCAATCAGCCCATGACCACTAGGCGGAAACCTGCAGCCCAGCAAAATATGGTTAATTGATCCATTGTAAGAACACCAGAGGAACCAAGCAAAGGAACAGATAGAAGTTTTGTAGGATTTGGGGAAGTGGTAACATTTAACTAAATCAGTTTTCTTTTTTTTTTTTTTTAAATAAAACATTGATTTTGAAAGACTCAGAATAATGTTAGGCATTGTAAAGATATCAACACCAGATCTGGACTGCAAAGTGAAGTCAGGTTCCTGTTTCCTTGGAAACTACAAAATTAAGATAGGTATGGAATTGTGTGTGCAGAAACCCCATTATCTGAAGCTATGCATCTGGGCTGGAGATAGAACAACTTGTCTGTGTCAAACAGACTTAGATCTTCTAGTCATGCCAAAGTTTCTAGTGGTCCATGACTTTAGAGAACAAATTTGTACAGTAAGAAAGCAATGATTAATCAAAAAAGGGATTATCATGGCACTTTACAAATGTGGCATGTATTTGGGAGCAATACGTTTCCTATCAACTGGCTTTATCTTTGTTAGGTATTCCCATCTAGTGAATGACTGAGCAGATCTTTACTTCCTCAGTCTGAGCTAACTTTTTTTTTTTTTTTTCCGGTACGCGGGCCTCTCACTGTTGTGGCCTCTCCCGTTGCGGAGCACAGGCTCCGGACGCGCAGGCTCAGTGGCCATGGCTCATGGGCCCAGCCGCTCCGCGGCATGTGGGATCCTCCCGGACCGGGGCACGAACCCGTGTCCCCTGCATCGGCAAGCGGACTCTCAACTACTGCGCCACCAGGGAAGCCCCAGACCTTTTTGATTTTGTGTGAACTTTCTTCATTTGCTTTATGGACTACAACTCATTTTCCTGGTTTTGATTAAGGATTTCCTGTTCTGTGAACTCTTTCTTGATTCGCTCCCTATTACCCCTCCAGCCCCCTGGCCATCTAATTTGATAGCATCCTCCTTGGTATTTTGACCATGCCATTTGTGCTGGTTATTCTTCTTTCACCCTTCAGATCCATTCATTCTTCATCTCTCTCTGACTCGCTTTGTCTCACAAGAACAAGTCTGACGGTGGTTAATATTAAATTCAGATTTCAAGTGTGAGCAAAGACTAAACTGACATCACTTTCCAGGTATGTGAAGAAACTTTATTTCTTCTATATTCAGTACACAACTTCTTTTAACTGAAATCAATTGAGAGCAAGAATAGATGAAATCAGATAGGGCAAAAAGCATTGACACAATTGGCAAGCTGTGCTGGTTGTTCTCTCTTTGTTTCCCGAAACATTTTTGCCATTTGTTGCCCTGATGTTCGCTCTATGAGGTGGATTTGATTTACCTTGATTAACTATACTGCTCTTTAGATTACAGTTAGGCTCACACCATTTTCTGGGTTATGCCTGCATCCCTTTCTGGCTGTAGTTTTTGTTGAGTGGTTCTTCTTTGATAGCTCAAGCTCACAGTGGGCTCTCCTTGATATTTCAGACTGAGTGTCCCTAACAATTGTCCGCTGCCAATTCCTGGGAATGTCACCATCCCTTAAATCTGCTCACATCACTTTACATGGCACCTTTACTAACTCATTTTAATTAAATCTTTTGAGTATGCTATTTGTTTCCTGCTATGATTCCAGCTGATATACCTCACTTTAGCATACGTTACGGATCTCACTGTTCAGTGTTATTGATCTAGTTATCTATTTCCTCAAGTATTTTGAAGGCTTGATGATAATAAGAACAAAGATTTGATCTGACCTACAAAGAGTGTTTGACATGTTGAAAGAACTAAAGAATATTATTGAATGAATGACTGAGTGAATGAATAAAGTACCATCAGCATGTTCAGCAATGCTATTAAAACCATGAAGAATGTCACTACGGATGCTATGACAGATGAACCCTAACCATCATCTTTTGGTCTGGTGATTCAACCAGCTATTGGTTTATCATCCAGCTGCTGGATTCTAGCACGTTTTTCTTTTTTTAATTTTTATTTTATTTATTTATTTTTTGGTTGTGTTGGGTCTTCGTTGCTGCACGCGGGCTTTCTCCAGTTGCAGCTAGTGGGGGCTACTCTTGTTTGCAGTGTGCGGGCTTCTCATTGCAGTGGCTTCTCTTGTTGTGGAGCATGGGCTCTAGGCACGTGGGTTTCAGTAGTTGTGGCATGCGGGCTCTAGAGCGCAGGCTCATTAGTTGTGGCATTAGTTGTGGCACACAGGCTTAGTTGTTCCGTGGCATGAGGGACCTTCCCAGGCCAGGGCTCGAACCTGTGTCCCCTGCATTGGCAGGTGGATTCTTAACCACTGAACCATGAGGGAAGTCCCTTTAGCATGTTTTTCTATCTGATTTTCAAGGCTCTCATGAGAGAATTTATAAAGTAATATGCATATTCCAGATTTCATTAGGACATGATTTTCTTTTTTTGTGAATGCCCTGACACTCACAAAGTCTATTTAGAACCATGCCCTGGACTGCAGTCAAACTCATCTGTCATTGATATTCAGAATCTACCTGTGGTGATTGTGATTATTCCTTCACTAACTTGGTTCCATAAAAATAGCACATGCTATCATTTCTTCTAAATCAAGCTGAATCTGATTCCATGACCCTATCCTAGTGAGTCAGCAGGAAATTCAATCACAGTCATTATTTAGACTCTGTACCCCCCACCTGGAAAAGTCATACAATGCTCTTAGAGATCTTGTATAGCAACATGGTATCTGATCATCTGAATATACTGGTTTCCTGAAATACCCTTTGTCCAAAGCTGGAAGTCACTTTACAGTTGGTGATTCTGTTGCCTCTATTCTACGTGAGGCACAGAATTCTTTGCCAGGGCTGGAAGCAGTCAGACGCAGAATCCAAACTCCCTCTGTGCATCCTCTATTCCCCTTCTAGACAATGGAAAATTTCTTCATTGCTGACTTCAAAGAAATGAGCCTCCCTTTCCTCCCCTACACTATAATCTAGTCAAATAGCTCAAGATTAATTTGAAAAATCAAGATATGAAGATTTGTTGTCTGCAATCAGAGTCTGATTTTAGCTTTGCATAGCAAACTTCCTCTGAGTGGAAGGAGGGAGCATAAAGCAACTCGGTACTTTCTTGGAATGGAAAAAGGAATCACACAGAGATTAAATGCCTGACAAAGAGTTTAACTCAAAGCATAATGATAAGCTGTGAATTGCTTGATATCTAGGCTTGTATGGTCTTTGTAGGCTCAAAGTTACCCCAGCAGTTTGCAAATAATCTAATGATTAGTATATTAATAAATGTGTGATTAATGAATGAAATGAAATAAAGAAGAGGGCAAATAGATTATACCAGAGGCTTCATTGTTTGCTTTTATGAAAATGTACCATGCAGAAAATATGAGTATATTGACAAAAATATATGTAAATGTTTGACATAGTATAAACTAGATATCTAGGTATTTTTGGTTTGCATGGTTGTATCTTTTTTCCTTTCGTATTGTATATTTTGACATATAGCAGACTTAAAGTACTATTACTTGTTATTTCATGAAATTTATATATAAGATATATCTACATTGCAAAGAGCATGAAACAAAAATATATTGTTCCTTTGTTCTTTATTTAGATATGGTGTACATTTCGGAATTATTTTGCATTAGAGATTGTTTTCAAATCTTGGCATTTAAAAATTTTAGAGACAGTATAAATTTAAATGCACTAAAATTTATTTCAAATGTCTTTTTTTTAAACCTTTCTGAATTATTACAGAAATTATCTCCAGAAAGTACTTCACAAACTGTGTGTGTGTGTGTATCCAGAACTGGATCAATAATAATTAATACAAGAAGATATAGATGATCATGCTGATAATGTTTCAGTAGATGATGATTTTCGAAGTATGGCTCAAATATAAAGATAACAAGATTAAAGATAGATTTTATAAACATTGAAAATTTCAGTTTGTTAAGCACATCCGAAAATAAGTATAACAAAAATTGATTATTAATAAACATATTATATAAATGCCCTTTCAAATCAATAAGAAAAGGATGAACCTCTCCAGCAGCAAATTGAACATAAACACAGATAACTTCTATCAACTTGGTAAAGATTAAAAAGTACGTATCTAAAATCCCATATGGCAACTATTTATAGAAAAAAAATTCTTATTGATTAGAGTGTGATCTTGTAAAGTTTTTTTGGGAGGAAGTTAATTTCTTCCATTAGCATTTTGCGTATTACATGACCCCCAAGTATAAATATAATTTGCATAATAATATCCACCTAGGAATTGAGGCCCTGAAAATTTAAAGAAAGGCAAGAATAAAGAAGAAAGAAATTGTGCTTTCTTCTGGGAACAGTTAACTCTAGGCATATTTTTAAACAGTTAACTCCAGGTAAAATTTTGTATTGAGAAAAAAAAATTTTATATATATATATATATATATATACACGCATATACACACACACACACACACACACATAAGGGGATGTGTATATGTGTATATATTTGTGGATGCATAATTTCCATAATTTTTCTTCTCAATTACCAAAATCCTAATTATCCTTATGTCCTACTAAGAATCCAGATTTGAATTGTTCAATATTCCAATATGATTTAAGTTCCAATATCAGCTGTTCAGTGCAGTTTATCTCAATCAGGAGAAAAAAGAATATGCTGTAATTAATTCAGTACTATACACATGACTGGAACCTTTTATTATTTCAATAATTAACTTTAAAATATATGTTTTTATGATCTCCTAGATATTAGAATTTAGGCATAATAAAACAAAGTAAAGAGATGTCTTGTGGTATAAGAAAATACTCTTTTGAGAAGAAAACATAGTCCCTTCAATAAATGGTACTGGGAAAACTGGATATCCATATGCAAAGGAATGAAATTGGACCTTTATCTTATATATACAGAAAAATCAACTCAAAATGGATTAAATAATTTCACATGAGATATGAAACCATAAAAACCCTAGAAAAAAAACATAGGTGAAAAGGTCCTTGACATTGGCCTTGCAAAGAAATTTTTGGATTTGACACCAAAATTACAAGCAACAAAAGCAAAAATAAACAATTGGGACTATCAAACTAAAAAGCCTCTGCACAGCAAAGGAAACAATCAACAAAATGTTCATTACATTCCATACTTACTTGACAAATTTTTCGTAATAGCCTCAGCAAAGTCTCTTTGGAAGCAGAGGAGATAGAGAAGGAGAAGTAAGAATTAATAAATCAATAGGTAACTAGAAAGCTAAGTGTCTGAAAGTTGGGAAACGTCTTTACAGAGAAAACTTATAAATCAATAAGATTCAAGTGAATTTCAACTATGTTTCACCACACTGGAATTTAATACTGAGTTTAAGGGTAATTCCACCATTTACAACAACACTGGTACCTTTTTAATTGACTTTAATTTCATTGGTTGTCACATAAAATGTACTACGTGGAAATATCATCGATAAGTTTGTTTAAATATTTACTAAAAATTGTCAATAGGATATTTTAAAAACTTTCCATGTTCTTTCAAAGTCTGGCAAATCAAATATTTTAATAATTTTTAGTTATAATTAAAAGTACAACATATAGGAAAGATAAAATTTTAATTTAAAACAAGTGCCTGTTTCATTTTTTAAAATTATGTATAACTCAGGTATCTCTAGGATTCAGTAGATTCTACAAAGATCCGATTAATTTTAAAATCTATTTAAAACTTCTGGAGAAAATAATACAATCAAGCATTTTGAAAAGCAAAATGTGATATATACTCCTAAAAAGTAATTGAAAATGTTTAACTATACTTGGAATAAGAATCAGCAGAAGACTCAACCAATATAAATCACTTGGTAGCTGCATGTTCCTTTGATTTCAAGTTAGCTGTTTTACTTCTTCCTCACCTTCTCTAAATTCTAGAAACTGTCAGAACTTTCTCTGTGATGTTCAGCTGAAGAGTTGGTAAATTATTTTCATTTCAAACATCTAGTGATCATTTAAATGGAGAGTAAATCAGCTATGAACAAAAAAGAACTGTGAGACTCATGTGGAACAGTGAATGGAATGCCAGGATGTCTTCAAATATTCCATGTAGGATGTGTGTGTATGTGTGTGTGTGTGTGTGTGTGTGCATGTTCACAGGGGCGACAGCCTTCCACTCTGTGCAATTAAGAACCTGTCTTTAGAGATACAGACTAGCATATTTGAAACATCATCTTCACCTACTTTTGCCACAATTTAAGTCTGTGTGATACAAGAATTATATCAAGTATTGGACGTAACTGGGAGTTTCCTCCTTTAATTTTAATCTTCTTTCATAAAATCCCTTAAAATGGCTTAAAATGTATATGTGAATTTGCTCTCTGAACTTGGAAGAAATTCAGTCTTACTCTAACCCTTACTGGTAAACTGAATTGAGATGGTGCCTTTCACACTAGGAGCAAAGATTCTTATTCCAACACTAAATAATTTTCATAAAATTCCATTGGTAAAAAATAAGCATCTTTTCTCAGTCTAAATTTGAGATCTTGTGATGTTTAAAGGATCAATGGTTGGCTACAAGTCTAGGAAATTATGAAAAGAGCTGGACTTGAGTGTTAGCATTTCCTAATCTTGGTGCAATCATGTCATTCTATAAGATTATTTCGACGTATGAAAACCTATTAATTCATAGTTTAGGAGAGCATGTAAAAGTAGAAATAAAAATGAATTTAACTTTCCATGATCTCCAATAATTGGCAAGATCCTTGGTTGCCCTCCCTTTGGACAAAATCCACAGTGGAAACTACAATAATTAAAAAGGAGCAAGTGATAGTAATTCATAAAAACATGACTTTTTTCAAGGCAAATGAATACTATTGAGGTTAGCTCCAAAAGAATTTAAGTAGTCAATTAAATAAATTTAACATTTAATAGGCAGAAAGAAATGAGAATTGAGGGATGTTAAAGTGCCTTGATTTGAATTCAGATTAAAGAAAGATTATTGTTCTATATGCACAAAGGTCTCTAAGGGGAGAATATCATGAATTGAATTATCTTTTGATGATGTTTAAATTTCAGTTAGATAAAAAAAGTTCAGTTTTGTCTCGGTTAGAATGCTAGGACACATCTCTCATAAGCATCAAGTGTATTCAATTCCTACAAGTATTGAAAGTTTTTCACCTTTATCTTAGTCTTTGGTTATAATTCCTGAATTATATGTGGTATACACATAGACTACTTGTATATAATGGTAATATGACTTCTTAATATTCTTATTTCAAAAACAAACAATCATAAACAAACAAAGCCTTGTTCTGTGTATTTCAACTTAGGATACATTTCTTAATGCATTTATTGGATTCATCAAGGTTATATGATCTTTTGAGAAGCATGACTTGGTCAAAATTAATTATTTTCCAAGCCCAAGTATAGTCCATATCTCCATTGACTTTGGGTTTTCCAGTGGGACCACCTTTGAGCAAATGGCAAATGATAAGTTATGATACAAGTAGAAACTCGATTAGGGTTTATGCACTGGTCTTAACCTCTTAAAATACTGCCATAAGACAACTATTTAAAGAAGTCCAATCTAACCTTCTGGAATATAAGAGATTACAAGGAGAACTGAGGTGCTTGGTCCCATAGTCAGGAACAAAAGCCAGCCCCAGTTGAGTATAAGTCTAGATGAGAAGAATTAAAGAATTGCCTCGCTAAGCCCAATCTAAGTCTTCAAAATCATGAGCAAATAAATGAGTGTTACTTAAAAGTCAGTAAATTTTAGAGTGGTTTGTTGCACCTAAATAGATAACTTGTGTAGACACACAGTTTTCTTCTAACTTAAATTTCTATCTTTCACATCAATTGCTCTAGCTGGATAGTCCAACTATACAGCTCATTTCCTTTTCTGGCACGTAACGGGATAGAGATTTGAGGCACATATGTTGGGAAAGAGAAGACATAGTATAAGTAGCAATAAGACAAAAAGCCTGAGTCATACACAGCCTAATAAACTCAGGGATAATTCAGGATCAGGTAATGAGTTATAAGGGATACTAATCTAAGAATCCATGGAGCACAAATCCTGTGTATCTCTCACTGTGTCACTTTAGCTAAGAGCCTTTTTATCTCTAAATGAATAAACGACTTTTTTTAAAGGGAACTTTATTTTAATTAATTAATTTATTTATTGGGCTGCATTGGGACTTTGTTGCTGTGCAGGCTTTCTTTAGCGGTGGCGAGCGGGGGCTACTCTTCTTTGCGGTGCCTGGGCTTCTCATTGCGGTTCTGGGGCTTCACGTTGCGGTGGCTTCTCTTGTTGTGGAGCATGGGCTCTAGGCACGCAGGCTTCAGTAGTTGTGGCACACAGGTCCAGTAGTTGTGGCACACAGTCTCAGTAGTTGTGGCACATGGACTTAGTTGCTCCACGGCATGTGGGATCTTCCCGGAGCAGGGATTGAACCCGTGTCCCCTGCATTGGCAGGCGGATTCTTAACCACTGCGCCACCAGGGAAGCCCAAATAAATGATTTTTAAACCCTCTTTTTCTCCCACTTAAACACTTTTAATTTTGTAGAATCACACCATGGATTCTTACTGATTTGTTTCATGCTTCAAATTTAACTTGATACTGGAATGTGCAAATTGATTTTGCATAGATAGTAAAACACATCTGCCTATGAAATGTTAAATTTCAAGAAATAATCATATTTGGGACTTCCCTGGTGGTGCCGTGGATAAGACTCTGTGCTCCCAATGCATGGGGCCCGGGTTTGATCCCTGGTCAGGGAACTAGATCCCACATGCATGCTGCAACTAAGAGTTTGCATGCCACAACTGAGGAGGCTGCCTGCCGCAACTAAGACCCAGTGCAACTAAATAAATAAATATTTAAAAATAAAGAAATAATCATCTTAGAACACCCTTCCACAGCTAATTTTCGTCTTATATCACTCTGTATGTTGTAGAAATATGATGAGACTAAATCAGTAATAATCTGGCAGTATTTCAATACAACCAAGCTAAGAATACTGGCATATGGTTTGTGAGCTCAGGTAGCTTTGTGTAGGATTTTTTGCATGACTTATTAAGAAATAAATGTGAATACCTAAAAAAAAAATATGTGAATACCTAGAGGCATTACAAAGCCTCTGAAAATATTTTAAACTATTAAACAAAATTATCATTGCTTTTTCTCTCACTTCTTTTTTGACAAGTTCAATATATTCCCCTTAAAACTACTGGTAGAAATGGGTAGGAAGAAACCAATTTATTTTCTTCTGATTAATGAAAAAAAATCATCTCCAGCTTAGTTCATAAATCTCTTGCCTAATTTTAGCTAACAATTTATCACTCAATCACTGGTGGTTTTCCAATTTGGAAGGAAGATTGACTAGGCTAAGTGTCAGGAGGCTTTGATGTGGATTCATTAATTCATTCAACAAATTATTTTTGAATGTTTTAAGTTAGCACTGTTCTATGTCCCAAAGATTCAGGATTGCACAACATGCCCCAAACCTCTAATCTTAAGGAGCTTATATTCTAATTATATTCCAAATAATAAATTCTAATTATATTCCAAATAATAAATTGTCTTACAGTTGCCCCACAGAAGGGAGGATTAATAATCCCCAGCCCAAAATTGGTTCCAGTGTTAAAGCTGATGACCCTATACCCATACCAAGAGACAGAAAAGGTTACTCACATGCTTGAGACTTTCTAGTTAGAGCAGGGAAAGCACCCAAGCTGGTAGAAAATGGTTTGAGTGAAGGGAGGAGAGTGACTACTTTTGATTGCAGTTAAGGGGTGCAGTTGGTGTGAAGGTTCCCCCCACCACAGGGGACTGGTTTTTCATAGTTTCAACTTTCCCAGTGTCCAGAGAAGGAGCACACGGACTTTCTTATTGGCTTCCCCAGATGTGGAGCAAAAAAGAGGAAGGAAGGTTGGAGTCTGAAAGGTTTGAGAGGTCAAACATCAAATATAGAGTCAAAATCTATTAAAATTCACCCCTGATATCTGAGTGATGAGTACAATGTGTAATGTTTAATTTAACTGTATTTGAACTCATTTAAGTGAGCCATTATGGTACTCTAAGAAGCCCAGTGTCTAAAGCTGATAAGGGAAGTGAAAACTCTATTCAATGCCCCGTTCTAAAGTCCATATTGTGCCTTGAGTATTTTGAGAAGTAAAATGAGTTCCTTGGTCACTATCAGTAATGTCCAGAACCTCAAAAAGATTAAGAAGTATCTGGTGAAGACTTGAATTGTAGCTTTGGTATCTGCAGAGACATATGTGACTTTGATTTTTATTTTTGGTATCTGTGAGAGTATTCTCAGAACTTTTTATCCTGAATAGGGTGACTTTGGATAAGGAATTGTTGTGATTGGTTGGACCAGACAGCCAGACCATAGGCAATGGCTGAGGAGTCTGAAAAATGTGCAGATGGGACCGATTTTTGGCCAGGGCTTTTCTAGTGCTAAGAAGACTGCTTGAAACTTGGCTAACTGTGTTGATCATGGGGTACCTTCCTTGGTCAGGGACATCCTTTTAGGGATGGACAAGAGCAAACCTCTTGTGACTCCATCACATGCAATGGTGATGCTATTCAGTAAAGGATACAAATCACTTTTCCTGGTTGCTCAGTGGATCCCAAGGGGCTCTCCAGGTAGCCAGTTAGTCCAGGAGAGAGGTGACCTCCTCCAACTCCTCCAACACCATTGCATCTAACAAGAGACTGAGGACAAAGGAAGCCACTTCTTTCTGTAAGTAAGATATGCCAAGACTTTTTCCTGTAAGTACCATTTTCATTTCAATAAGAAGGCTTTTGTGACTGTGCTGAATCTGTGGGGTTCTGCCTCCATATGTACCAAAGCATAATAGGCACTTGGGTCCTACAGCTCATCAGTCAGGACCAGTTAGCTTAAGTCTCCCCAAAAGTCCAATATGCAACCTTCACTGCTTGGGCTAATGAAGTATATCTGGGGCCAAAGAAGAGGGTGTTTTGCTCCAGAAGCCTATAAGCAACTTATGGCCATCATGAGTAATCCAGAGACCCCAGGATGCATGAGAGAAAGTCACCAAATCCTCTACAGTGAAGGAGTGTCTGAGGAGTGCTAATGGGAGTTCTTTTTTTCTTTTAATTGTTCATTTTGTAAAGATTCTAGATGCTTTGTTATTTGGGGATCCCATTTAAAGTGGCCCAATTTGAGAGTAACAGTATAAATTCACTTAAGTAAAATTTAGAAATAAGGAATACGCTGCCTCTAGAAGCCAAAAAGGCCTAAAAGACATTGGGCTTATTTTAATATTGTGGATTTTGCCAGGGTAATAGTTATTTCTTGACAGTATCAGGGATGAAGCCATACTTGATTGACCAAATGATGCCCAGGATTTAACTGAGATGGTAGGGCCTTGTATTATGCATAGGAGGGTGATGGTCCCTCCCCTTTGTGAGCTGCTTTGTGAATATGTGTATGTCTTGAGTGTGTCAAATGAAACTCCTCAGAGAAGGCTGTCATCAGTGTAATGTCATTCCCATGATCCTGGAGAAAGCTGGGTGTGATTAAAATCTTGCCTGGAAGATTGAGATGAAAGTGTTGTTGAGCTACCACCTGGGTGGCCAGGTAAAGGCGTACTGTGTCACTTTGAATGTAAATGCAAACTGCTAGTGAGAAGCTATTGAAATAGGGACTGAGTGAAACATGCTAGTCATAGCTTTAACAGCAAAGTATATTTTCCAGTTGATGACCGTATGGAACCAGTAATTTCAATCATAGTGGATATGAGAGCTTTAATTGGGGAAACCAAGGTATTAAGGGTATGATAATCCACTGTTAGGTACCATTCATTTTTGTTAGGCTTGATCATTGGCAACATTGGGCTATTCAATGGGAAGATAGTGGGAAAAACGGTGCCTTCCTTTAGTAGGTCTATATAATGGGTGGGTTTTATATTATTGGTCTTGATTTCTGTACACCTTATTTTAATCTATGTTCAGGCATATTATCTAATTTTCTCATTTGTAAAAATGTGTTTGACATTAAATGGATCTATACTACTCATCTGGGAGCTTATTTATAGCCATAAAATAAGGACAGTTTTAATATTTCACGTGCCCCACATCATTGTTGTTTTAAAGGTAGAATGGGGTGAAGAGAAAGCATAGGAAAATAATCAAATTGGGGGTAATACATGGAATAGATGGACAAATCCAATACAATTAGTAACCTATGAAGAGACACACAAACTAAAGCCCATTAAATAGTGCATTTCTTTACTTGACATATTTAAGGAAAACATGACAGTGATGTACTTGTAGGATATCTTAATGTTGTCATGCTTTAATGTAGTTTGGAATCTCATAGTAGAGGACATGATTTCATCCTGGAGAGGTCTAAATATTAGGGCTAACTATCCCTAAGGCTCGTGCTAATAATTAAGAAATGGTATGAGACTTCTTAATAGTTACCTCTTCGATCTTTCACCACCAAAGAAATAAAAATTTTAAATTTCTTATTTTCTAATTCTATTTCCCATGTTGTAAAGGGGTCATATTGTTAATAAAGTGTGCAATGTAATATCAATACATCTCAAATTTAATTACTTACTACCCTCATTAATTAATTTTTAAAACCCTTGGATTTCTTCATTGTGCTTCTTTTACCTCTGAATTCACAGAGATGAAATGTTTCACAGAGTTCACAGTATTGCTAAATATCTGTAATTATTCATTGTAAAAATATGAGGACATATGGTCCTCACTCTTACCCTGAGCCATGATCTTGGGGAGAAGAAAATCCTATCATTTGCAGACCTACTGTGTGTCAAGTATTGTGCAAGACATAAAATGTTTAAAGTTAAGTGCCATAAGACAACTGTTGTAGGATCAGGGAACTGAGGCTCAAAAAAGTAAATACTTAGCACAGAACATGCAGCTAGTAAGTGGGGAAATAGGCCTCAGGGGCTAGGTTTGAATGACTCCACATCACCTCTTCTTTCCTTTACAAAGTGCTGCCTCCACTGTCAGTGAATAACTGTTTGTCATATTGCCAAAAGATAATAAATGAAGTTCACTAACAGCATATAGAGTGATCTGTCAAACTATTTGGAGTTTTATTTCGCCATTATAATTACTCATACTCTGAGTTAGCTAGAGATGTTTTAAAAATATAACCAAAGAATAGTCAGAAAAAATCCACAATGCAAAAGCAATTGTCTTGGAATCAGGATAGAAAAATCACAGTCTTGCCTACACCACTAGCTTCAGGACGTTGTCCAACTTATTAGATCCCTGTGGCATTTAGGTTTCTGAAGTAACTTCCTGCCCTAAAATTCTGAGTTCTTATCTACAATTTACTAGACTTATCTATGATTACTTAGTGAAGTAAACTTACAAGCTAATTTGAATATTTTTTGAAAAATATTCAAGAACTTAATGTTGGGCTTCCCTGGTGGCGCAGTGGTTGAGAGTCTGCCTGCCCATGCAGGGGACGCAGGTTCGTGCCTCGGTCCGGGAGGATCCCACATGCCGCGGAGCAGCTGGGCCCGTGAGCCATGGCTGCTGAGCCTGCGCGTCCGGAGCCTGTGCTCCGCAATGGGAGAGGCCACAACGGTGAGAGGCCCACGTACCGCAAAAAAAAAAAAAAAAAAAAAAAAAGAACTTAATGTTTTTATATATTTTCTATGTGTTAATTCAATAAAAACCCTTTTTGTTTGCCTCGATGGGAAAAATGGCCCAAACTTAGAAGGTACTTTCAACTCAGATTGTTACCTATCTCTGGGTTAAGTTCTCTCTGAATTTCTTGGTTGTCATATTGTCAGATAAGGAAAAGCAATGCTTTGAAAAGAGCAGTGCCCCACAAGGGTGAAACCCCCAAATTTAGAGATAGGCCAGAAATGCCATGTTCTGAAATTGAATAAAGTAAATAGAAAATGGAAGAAATATAACTCTTTGCAGATTGCTTCCAATCAGATAACAAAGTAAAGTGGTGAGTCACAAATGTACCTGAAGATAATGATTTTTTTAGATTTAGTATTTAGAAAGATAAATGCATAATATTATTTTTAAATGTTGGAATCACTTTAATTTTAACATGGGTAATGTGAAGTAACATTATGAGAACAAAAACTTTTGATTACTAATAAGCTAAAAAGCTTCATCAATATTTTTGTATACATTTTTACATACGATTAGCAAAGTCAGCTAATTGTGTTTCTAAGGACCAAAGGGAGTTGAAACTATGATTGCTAACAGCACAAGTTGTGCATGTTTGGCACTTCAGTCTTTCTGCCAGATATGGATCAAATTACTATAATTTTTAACACCACTCCTTAAGAGCATCCAAGTCTCGTTATTCATATTTTATATTAACTAAGGGGGTTTCTCACAGTAAGTTGGTCTCTCAAGTAGATTTTTCTATGAGATGGTGATTAGGCTGACTAGCTCGCTTCACTGCTCCTTGGCAGTTATAACTTAGTGTAAATAAATAAAATAAAACACTGACTCATCATTTAATAGTAATTTATCCTCCATTGTTTTTTCCATTCTGAGTGCACAAATAAAAGCAAACTCATCTCCGACTTATAATAACATCCCAAGGCAGACCTCCACTGATGCTCTCCCAGAAAAAGTGCTAGCTTCCTTCTATTTATGCAAATTACAACTCTTAAGGCTTATAATGAGAACCTGAGAAGTCTGTGATTTTTTTCCCTTAGTCTCTGTCCTTCACCTCCTACTCCAACTTATATTCTTCCACTATAAGGAAAAGTCATGGGAGGAAGTTTATGAATTACTTTTATAAATCTACAAATTAATTGTGGTCCAAGCTAGGAGAGGGAGGGAGATGGACATAAATTGATTCTCTATGACATATCATGATTCAAATGATCTGAACGGTTTAACTTCACTTCAATTTTATTTGTCAGAACAAAAGCACTCTCTCAATTGGTTGAACTTTAAAAATGACTATCACTGAGACAGCAGAGTGGGTAAAGCAGCAATTCAATAGCATTTGTCTTTTAAGGAAGAGGCATTAAATATTTGACTATGTAGCTTAGATGTTGTTTAAACTAGAGTGGTAATTATGTAACTTTTACTTATTCAATATATCATCATTAATTTTAATCAGATATATTTTTTGTTGTTTGTCTCCTACTAGAGGGGGAAGAAATCTAATTACATTTTTTAAATAGATCTTTATTGGAGTATAACTGCTTCACAATACTGTGTTAGTTTCTGTTGCACAACAAAGTGAATCAGCCATATGCATACACATGTCCCCATGTCCCCTCCCTCTTGAGCCTCCATCCCATCCTCTCTATCCCACCCGTCTAGGTCATCGCAAAGCACCGAGCCAATCAATCTCCCTGTGCTGCTGCTTCCCACCAGCCGATTATTTTACTTTCGGTAGTGTATATATGTCAATGCTACTCTTACTTAGCCCCAGCTTCACCCTCCCACCCCATGTCATCAAGTCCATTCTCTATGTCTACCTCTTTATTCCTGCCCTGCAACTAGGTTCATCAGTACCATTTTTTTAAATTCCATATATTTGCGTTAGCATACGCTATTTGTTTTTCTCTTTCTGACTTACTTCACTCTGTATGACAGACTCTAGGTCCATCTACCTCACTACAAATAGTTCAATTTCATTTCCTTTTATGGCTGAGTAATATTCCATTGTATATATGTGCCACATTTTCTTCATCCATTCATCTGTCGATGGACATCTAGGTTGGTTCCATGTCCTGGCTATTGTAAATAATGCTGCAATGAATATTGTGGTGCATGTCTCTTTTTGAATTATGGTATTCTCAGGATAAATGCTCAGCAGTGGGGTTGCTGGGTCATATGGTAGTTCTATTTTTTTGTTTTTAAGGAACCTCCATACTGTTCTCCATAGTGGTTGTATCAATTTACATTCCCACCAACAGTGTAGGAGGGTTCCCTTTTCACCACACCCTTTCCAGCATTTATTGTTTCTAGATATTTTTATAATGGCCATTCTGACTGGCGTGAGGTGATACATCATTGTAGTTATGATTTGCATTTCTCTAATACTTAGTGATGTTGTGCATCTTTTCATGTGCCTCTTGGCCATCTGTATGTCTTCCTTGGTGAAATGTCTATTTAGGTCTTCTGCTCATTTTTTTTTTTTTTTTTTGCGGTACGTGGGCCTCTCACTGCTGTGGCCTCTCCCATTGCAGAGCACAGGCTCCAGACACGCAGGCTTAGCGGCCATGGCTCACGGGCCTAGCCGCTCCACTGCATGTGGGATCTTCCCAGACCGGGGCACGAACCCACGTCCCCTGCATCAGCAGGCGGACTCTCAACCACTGTGCCACCAGGGAAGCCCCTCTTCTGCCCATTTTTTAACTGGATTGTTTTTTTGATATTGAGCTCCATGAGCTGTTTGTATATTTTGGAGATTAATCCTTTGTCCACTGTTTCATTTGCAAATATTTTCTCCCATTCTGAGGGCTGTCTTTTTGTCTTGTTTATGGTTTCCTTTGCTGTGCAAAAGCTTTTAAGTCCCAAATTACATTTTAATGCAATATTTACATATATATCTGCATAAGACCAGATGAAGTGTTATTCTACTGAAACAGCAATCTTTCTGACATCCTGATACTGAAATGACCCAATATTGATTGACTTTTGATACACAAAGCTGTTGTTGATGCATATTTGCATACTGATGATGTTATGTTAAATTGCAAGTCACTTTTCTATTACCATACACTGAGAATGTGCTCATCTCAGACTGTTTAGAATCAGAATTAAAGGTATTCCACTTGGGGGTTTCCCTGGTGGTGCAGTTGTTAAGAATCCGCCTGCCAATGCAGGGGACATGGGTTCGAGCCCTGGTCCGGGAAGATCCCACACAGCCCTGGTCTGGGAAGATCCCACATGCCTTGGAGCAATTAAGCCTGTATGCCACAACTACTGAAGCTCGCGTGCCTACAGCCCGTGATCCACAACAAGAGAAGCCACTGCAATGAGAAGCCTGCACACCGCAATGAAGAGTGGCCCCTGCTTGCCACAACTAGAGAAAGCCCATGTGCAACAACAAAGACTCAGTGCAGCCAAAAAAAAAAAAAGTTTTTTTTAACAAATTAATTAAAAAGGTATTCCACTTGTATATTTGAACTATGACAAAATTCTCATAGATCTAAAATGCTAACGCTTAAGTTGGGAGAATATTTAGGTGAAAAATAACTTATATTAATAATTTTTGTAGTAAGATCATATATTAACCAGTAGAAATATGCTCATAAAATTGTCAATTAAATTCTTTTTTATTATTTTTAATTGAGATATAATTGGCATACTCCATTATATTTGTTTCATGTATGCAGTATAATGATTTGATGTTTGTATGTATTGTGGAGTGATCATCACGATATGTTTAGTTAACATTCATTAATGCTAAAGTAAGTATTCTTATGGAAATTGACCAAAATGCTGCTGTGTAAGAGGACACTTTTTTTTTAAAGTTAAAATTTAGAGTTTTCTATTTTTGCTGCCACTATTGCTAATACTACCAAGCAAATAGCTTTTTTAATATATATATATAGAATTTTCATCATTAATATAAATTATAAAGACATCCCTTTCTGGGATAAAACAGAATTGTTTTGAGGCTAGAGAGACTGTATGGTATATGCGTGCATACCCATATAAACACACACACACACACACACACACACACACACACACACAATTAAATGTTTCATCTTCACTGTTATCAAATGATACTTAAAATTTTTATCCCCATCCAATCCAGGATTCATATCTCAACTCTAATGCCAACCCTACCCATGAGCTTTATTCTGTACTTAACAGTTTTCCAGTTTCCTGACCCTCCCTTCTCAAGCCATCCCTGACTCCACCCAATTTATTCATAAGCCATAACCCATCATCTTCATACCCTGGAAACTGAGGTAGAGAGATGATGCTTAAAACATGAATTGTGGGATGCTGCTTATTTGGAGACAGCAAACATAGATCAGTGAAAGTGTGATGGGTTGTTCTGTAGGGGATCTGAAAATGGTCCCAACTGATACAACTAGTGAAGCTAAAGAAGAAAGCACATATCTAAGACAGATATGATGTGTGGATGGGGTAAGGGAGCAATTATTTGTATTATTAGTAATAATAACAATAGATCGCTAGCATGTGCTGGTGCTTAATATTTGCCAAGCACTGTGCTAAGCAACATAATCGTATCATTGCATTCAAACGTTATACAGCACATGAAAGGTAGTACTACACAGAAAAACCATGAGTTCAGGAACCAAATTACCTGGGTCCAATCCTAGCTTTACTACTTACTGATTATGTGACCTTGGGCTATTCTTTAATCCCTATTTACCTCAGTTTTCTCAGCTGTAAATCTTTAGCCTACTCATAAATTTGTAATGAAGGTTAAATGAATTAATATACAGTTAGTCAACTGTTACAAAATAAAACCTCATTAAAACAAAAAAAAATAGACAGGAAAAGATTGTGGAAGAGTAGGACGCGGAGATCACCTTCCTCCCCACAGATACATCAGAAATACATGTACAGTGGCACTGCTCCTATAGAACATACACTGAACACTGGCAGAAGACTTCAGGCCACCCCAAAGGCAAGAAACTCCCCATGAACTTGGGTAAGGCAAAAGAAAAAAATAGACAAAAGAATAGGGACAGGACCTGCACCAGTGGGACAGAGCTGTGAAGGAGGAAAGGTTTCCACACACTAGAAGCCCCTTCACAGGCGGAGACTGCGGGTGGCAGAGGGGGGAAGCTTCAGAGCCACGGAGGAGAGCACAGCCACAGGGGTGCAGAGGGCAAAGCGGGGAGATGCTGGCACAGAGGATCGGTGCCGACCAGCACTCACCAGCCCGAGAGGTTTGTCTGCTCACCCGCTCAGGGGGGCGGGGCTGGGAGCTGAGTCTCGGGCTTCGGTTGGATCCCAGGGAGAGGACTGGGGTTGGCGGAGTGAACACAGCCTGCAGAGGGCTAGCGCCACGGCTAGCTGGGAGGGAGTCCGGGGAAAAGTCTGGACCTGCCGAAGAGGTAAAAGACTTTTTCTTCCCTCTTTGTTTCCTGGTGCGCGAGGAGAGGGGATTAAGAGCGCTGCTTAAAGGAGCTCCAGAGACGGGCGCGAGCCGCGGCTAACAGCGCGGACCCCAGAGACGGGCATGAGATGCTAAGGCTGCTGCTGCCGCCACCAAGAAGCCTGTGTGCGAGCACAGGTCACTATCCACACCGCCCTTCCGGGGAGCCTGTGCAGCCCGCCACTGCTAGGGTCCCGGGATCCAAGGACAACTTCCCCGGGAGAACGCACAGCGCGCCTCACGCTGGTGCAATGTCACGCTGGCCTCTGCCGCCGCAGGCTCGCCCCGCATCCGTATCCCTCCCTCCCCCCCGGCCTGAGTGAGCCAGAGCCCCCGAATCAGCAGCTCCTTTAACCCGGTTCTGCAAAGAACAGACGCCCTCAGGGGAACTACACGCAGAGGCGGGGCCAAATCCAAAGCTTGAACCCCAAGAGCTGTTCGAACAAAGAAGAGAAAGGGAAATCTCTCCCAGCAGCCTCAGGAGCAATGGATTAAAGCTCCACAATCAACTCGATGTACCCTGCATCTGTGGAATACATGAATAGACAACGAATCATCCCAAATTGAGGAGGTGGACTTTGGGAGCAAGATACATTATTTTTTCCCCTTTTCCTCTTTTGGTGACTGTGTATGTGTATGCTTCTGTGTGAGATTTTGTCTGTACAGCTTTGCTTTCACCATTTGTCCTAGGATTCTGTCTGTTTTTTTTTTACTTTAAAAAAAATTTTCTTACTTTAAAAAATTTTTTCTTAATAATTATTTTTTATTTTAATAACTTTATTTTATTTTATCCTCTTTCTTTCTTTCCTTCTTTCTAATTTTTCTCCCTTTTATTTTGAGCCGTGTGGAAACAGTCTCTTGGTGTTCAAGCCAGGCGTCAGGGCTGTGTCACTGAGGTGGGAGAGCCAACTTCAGGACACTGGTCCACAAGAGACCTCCCAGCTCCATGTAATATCAAACGGTGAAAATCTCCCACAGATCTCCATCTCAACAACAACACCTAGCTTCACTCAACGACCAGCAAGCTACAGTGCTGGACACCCTATTCCAAACAACTAGCAAGACAGAAACATAGCCCCATCCATTAGCAGAGAGGCTGCCTAAAGTCATAATAATTCCACAAACACCCCAAAACACACCACCAGACGTCAACCTGCCCACCAGAAGGACAAGATCCATCCTCATCCACCAGAACACAGGCACTAGTCCCCTCCACCAGGAAGCCTACACAACCCACTGAACGAACCTTAGCCACTGGGGACAGACATCAAAAACAACGGGAACGGGCTTCCCTGGTGGCGCAGTGGTTGAGAGTCCGCCTGCCGATGCAGGGGACACGGGTTCGTGCCCCGGTCCAGGAAGATCCCACATGCCGCAGAGCGGCTGGGCCCGTGAGCCATGGCTGCCGAGCCTGCGCATCCGGAGCCTGTGCTCTGCAATGGGAGAGGCCACAACAGTGAGAGGCCTGTGTACCGCAAAAAAAAAAAAAAAAAAAAAAAAAAAAAACAACAGGAACTACGAACCTACAGCCTGTGAAAAGGAGACCCCAAACACAGTAAGATAAGCAAAATGAAAAGATAGAAAACCACACAGCAGATGAAGGAGCAAGATAAAAACCCACAAGACCTAACAAATGAAGAGGAAATAGGCAGTCTACCTGATAAACAATTCAGAATAATGACAGTAAAGATGATACAAAATCTTGGAAATAGAATAGAGAAAATGCAAGAAACATTTAACAAGGACCTAGAAGAACTAAAGAGGAAACAAGCAATGATGAACGACACAAAAAATGAAATTAAAAATACTCTAGAAGGGATCAATAGCAGAATAACTGAGGCAGAAGAACGGATAAGTGACCTGGAAGATAAATAGTGGAAATAACTACTGCAGAGCAGAATAAAGACAAAAGAATGAAAAGAAATGACGACAGTCTCAGAGACCTCTGGGACAACATTAAATGCACCAACATTCAAATTATAGGGGTCCCAGAAGAAGAAGAGAAAAAGAAAGTGACTGAGAAAATATTTGAAGAAATTACAGTTGAAAACTTCCCTAATATGGGAAAGGAAATAGTTAATCAAGTCCAGGAAGCACAGAGAGTCCCATACAGGATAAATCCAAGGAGAAACACACAGGAAATCCAAGGAGAAAGGATAAAGTCCCATACAGGATAAATCCAAGGAGAAAGACACATATTAATCAAACTATCAAAAATTAAGTACAAAGAAAACATATTAAAAGCAGCAAGGGAAAGGCAACAAATCACACACAAGGGAATCTCCATAAGGTTAACAGCTGATCTTTCAGAAGAAACTCTGCAAGCAGAAGGGAGTGGCAGGACATATTTAAAGTGATGAAGGAGAAAAACCTACAACTAAGATTACTCCACCCAGCAAGGATCTCATTCATATTTCATGGAGAAATTAAAACCTTTACAACAAGCAAAAGCTGAGAGAGTTCAGCACCACCAAACCAGCTTTACAACAAATGTTAAAGGAACTTCTCTAGGCAAGAATAAAAAGAGAAGGAAAAGACCTACAATAAGAAACCCCAAACAATTAAGAAAATGGTAATAGGAACATACATATCGATAATTACTTTAAATGTAAATGGATTAAATGTTCCCACCAAAAGACACAGACTGGCTGAATGGATACAAAACATGACCCGTATATATGCTGTCTACAAGAGACGCACTTCAGACCTAGGGACACATACAGACTGAAAGTGAGGGGATGGAAAAAGATATTCCATGCAAAAGGAAATCAGAAGAAAGCTGGAGTAGCAATTCTCTTATCAGACAAAATAGACTTTAAAATAAAGACTATTAGAAGAGACAAAGAAGGACACTACATAATGATCAAGGGATTGATCCAAGAAGAAGATATAACAATTGTAAATATTTATGCACCCCATATAGGAGCACCTCAATACATAAGGCAAATACTAACAGCCAATAATGGGGAAATCGACAGTAACACAACCATAGTAGGGGACTTTAACACCCCACTTTCACCAATAGACAGATCATCCAAAATGAAAATAAATAAGGAAACACAAGCTTTAAATGATACATTAAACAAGATGGACTTAATTGATATTTATAGGACACTCCATCCAACAACAACAGAATACACATTTTTCTCAAATGCTCATGGAACATTCTCCAGGATAGATCATATCTTGGGTCACAAATCTAGCCTTGGTAAATTTAAGAAAATTGAAATCATATCAAGTATCTTTTCTGACCACAACGCTATGAGACTAGATATCAATTACGGGAAAAGATCTGTAAAAAATACAAACACATGGAGGCTAAACAATACACTACTTAATAACGAAGTAATCACTGAAAAAGTCAAAGAGGAAATTAAAAATACCTAGAAACAAATGACAATGGAGACATGACAACCCAAAATCTATGGGATACAGCAAAAGCAGTTCTAAGATGGAAGTTTATAGCAATACAATCCTACCTTAAGAAACAGGAAACATCTCAAGTAAACAACCTAACCTTGCACCTAAAGCAATTAGAGAAAGAAGAACAAAAAACCCCCAAAATTAGCAGAATGAAAGAAATCTTAAAGATCCGATCAGAAATAAATGAAAAAGAAATGAAGGAAACAATAGCAAAGATCAATAAACCAAAAGCTGGTTCTTTGAGAAGATAAACAAAATTGATAAACCATTAGCCAGATTCATCAAAAAAAAAGAGAGAAGACTCAAATCAACAGAATTAGAAATGAAAAAGGAGAAGTAAGAACTGACACTGCACAAATACAAACAATCATGAGAGATTACTACAAGCATTCTATGCCAATAAAATGGACAACCTGGAAGAAATGGACAAATTCTTAGAAAGGCACAACCTGACGAGACTGAACCAGGAAGAAATAGAAAATATGAACAGACCAATCACAAGCACTGAAATTGAAACTGTGATTAAAAATCTTCCAACAAACAAAAGCCCAGGACCAGATGGATCCACAGGCGAATTCTATCAAACAGTTAGAGAAGAGCTAACACCTATCCTTCTCAAACTCTTCCAAAATATACCAGAGGGAGGAATACTCCCAAACTCATTCTACGAGGCCACCATCACCTGATACCAAAACCAGAGAAGGATGTCACAAAGAAAGAAAACTACAGGCCAATATCACTGATGAAAATAGATGCAAAAATCGTCAACGAAATACTAGCAAACAGAATCCAACAGCACCTTATAAGGATCATACACCATGATCAAGTGGGGTTTATCCCAGGAATGCAAGGATTCTTCAACATATGTAACTCAATCAACGTGATACATCGTATTAATAAATTGAAGGAGAAAAACCATATGATTATCTCAATAGATGCAGAGAAAGCTTTCAAAAAAATTCAACACCCATTTATGATAAAAACCGTGCAGAAAGTAGGCATAGAGGGAACTTTCCTCAACATCGTAAAGGCCATATATGAGAAACACACAGCCAACGTCATCCTCAATGGTGAAAAACTGAAAGCATTTCCACTAAGATCAGGAACAAGACAAGGTTGCCCACTCTCACCACTCTTACTCAACATAGTTTTGGAAGTTTTAGCCACAGCAATCACAGAAAAAAATGAAATAAAAGGAATACAAATTGGAAAAGAAGAAGTAAAACTGTCACTGTTTGCAGATGACATGATACTATACATAGAGAATCCTAAAGATGCCACCAGAAAACTACTAGAGCTAATCAGTGAATTTGGTAAAGTTGCAGGATACAAAATTAATGCACAGAAATCTCTGGTATTCTTATACACTAGTGATGGAAAATATGAAAGTGAAATTAAGAAAACACTCCCATTTACCATTGCAACAAAAAGAATAAAATATCTAGGAATAAACCTACCTAGGGAGACAAAAGACCTGATTGCAGAAAGTTATAAGACACTGATGAAAGAAATTAAAGATGATACAAATAGATGGAGAGATATACCATGTTCTTGGATTGGAAGAATCAACATTGTGAAAATGACTCTATAACCCAAAGCAATCTAAAGATTCAATGCAATCTGTATCAAAATACCACTGGCATTTTTCACAGAACTAGAAAAAAAAGTTTCACAATTTGTATGGAAACACAAAGGACCCCGAATATCCAAAGCAATCTTGAGAACGAAAAATGGAGCAGGAGGAATCAGGCTCCCTGACTTCAGAGTATACTATAAAGCTATAGTAATCAAGTCAGTATGGTACTGGCACAAAAACAGAAATATAGATCAATGGAACAGGATAGAAAGCCCAGAGATAAACCCATGCACATATGGTCACCTTATCTTTGATAAACTAGGCAAGAATATCCAATGGAGAAAAGACATCCTCTTCAATAAGTGGTGCTGGAAAAACTGGACATCTTCAAGTAGAAGTATGAAATTAGGACACTCCCTAACACCATACACAAAAATAAACTCAAAATGGATTGAAGACCTAAATGTAAGGGCAGAGAGCATCAAACTCTTAGAGGAAAACATAGGCAGAACACTCTATGACATAAATCACAGCAAGATCCTTTTTGACCCACCTCCTAGAGAAATGGAAATAAAACCAAAAATAAACAAATGGGACTCCGAAGTAGCAAAGCTTGTCTTCTCAATATAAGGAAGTTTTGGCAGAGCCATAGAATTTTGAAATAGTCATGGTTAGAAAATAGGAAAGATAATGGACTTGAGCTATGAAGAATTTCTGCTTGTTTAAGAGTGGAGACTGTGAATACATTCTAATATACAAAAGAATCTTCAAGATTTTATAATTCTTACATTCAACACCTTGGAGTTATCCTGGACTCTTGTCACATTTCAGAATCCATCAGCAAATTTTACTGGTTGTCAATGTAAAATATGTTTACAATTTGACTAAGTTTTATAATTTCCACAGCCACCGGATGAGTTCACGTTTATGACTCCCGTGTATGTTACTGTAACAGACTTTCACTCTTGCTCTCCTTCCATATTCTTCACACAGATAGAAGTCATATCGCATCACTCATCCACTCAAGGCCTCCAATAACTCCCATCTCTCTCAGCATAAAATATAACATCCCTACCCTGGCCTACATCTCTCCCCTCTGACTTTAGCCTTTACTATTCTAAATGCACCTCATTCACTCTGCTCTTTTCTCTTAAAACACACCAAGGATGCTCCCGCCACAGAACCTGTGCACTTGCCAGGAATGCCCTACTTCAGGTATCCTTATGGCTCATTCCATCACTGCATTCAGCTGTCCACTCAAATACCACTTGGCTTTCCTTTATCACAATATATCAAATGGTACACACACCACTGACATTCTTTGCCTTTTATTCTATTTTCTTTTTCTTTTTATCAGTTATTTTGGACTGACAAATTTATTTATTTAGGCGTTTCTTTGTGAATTGCCATGCACTTCTACTAGAATATAGGCTCCATTAAAGAAGGGTCTTTGTTTTGTTCAGTAACATTTCCTTAACACCAGTGCAGTGCCTTGATCTAGTAGATAATCAATATTAAAAAAAAAACTCTATGAGTGGATGAACAAATGAATGAAAGCAATTTTCTTCAGCTGTACTCAATTTGTTAGGTGTGGGAGCACCGAAGCAGAGTGAGCCACATTTTTTCTTTTCTTTTTTTCAAATTATACAAGAGAAGACCAAAAATCCTGGGGGTGGTAATAAGTGTATTGGTAAGTTCAAGAGATGAATCATTGACTCTAAGTCAATAAAACTGAAGACAGGATGAGATTGACAGCTTCGAGGAAACAGATGAGTCTCAGCAAGGTTGAATCTACTTTGTAGGAAAACACTAAGAGTTTGATGGCGAGGAGATTACGTTCAGAATAAGGGAAGAAAAAAATGTGTTCTTGTCAACACATGTGCAGTCTGGAATAGAAATGATTCATGTGGAGTGGATGCTCAGATTCTAAACCCCTTAGCTCCAGTAATTATCTAAATGTAAAACATAATTTCTATAAATGAAGTTTCTTGGATTAAGCTAAATGTGTCCAGGAATGTCCTAGTTTTGTTAATTGATAGGTACCATATGTCTCATGGAATATAGGAGGAAGTTGATGACTGAATCCTGGGTTTTCTCAGCTCTGCTGAGAGCTCCACATGCTCCCATTGATTGTAGACTTTGGGATTAGCTAATGTGGTTCAGATCTTAGTGCACAGTCTAGTATTATGATGGCCACCAGCCATGTGTGGCTATTCAAATTAAAATTCATATTACAATTAATGAAATAAAAATCCCATTCCTCAACCCAACTAGGTATATTTTAAGTGCTCAAGAGCCACATGTGACTAGTGGCTTCCATACTGGGCACTGTAGGTACAGAATGTTTTCTTTATCTCGGAAAGAAATAACTCTCTCTATTGGAGAGTACTGGTGGAGTAGTAGATTACCAAGGCACTGTGGGAGCTCAGGAGAGCTGCAAAATACTTCATTTCTATATCTATATTCCTAATATAAATAACCTGTTAGTTAGCTAATGTTGACATACTAGTTAGTAAGTTTATTCATTTACATGACAAATAATGAATCATCATCTCTCTCAAAAGGTAGCAGTTGTATCCTTGAATAAATTGATAGTTTTTAAAGAAAAGGTATGGTAATTATTAGGGATATTGAAGGCCTCTGGACAGATATATTCCCCCGGAATCCAGTAACTGATGAGATAATAAAACTGTTAACTAGATTCTCCCAATGACAGGAAAGAGAGATATTCCTTGTACTTGAGCATTTCATATTAGAAATGAAACTTAGTAAACAATGCCATGTCTATCTTAATTTGAACTCAAAAATATTTTTTACTTCTGTACTTTTCAGAAGGGTTTGAAATAAAATGAGTTTTTTTTGTTTTTTGTTTTTTGTTTTTGCTGTTGTGGCCTCTCCCATTGCGGAGCACAGGCTCCGGACACGCAGGCTCAGTGGCTCTGGCTCACGGGCCTAGCCGCTCCGCGGCATATGGGATCTTCCCGGACCGGGGCACGAACCCACGTCCCTTGCATCGGCAGGCGGACTCTCAACCACTGCGCCACCAGGGAAGCCCCTAAAATGAGTTGTTAAATGAATAGATCAGAGAATAGTATGCTCAAAGATCAACATTACTGGGCATATATGAATTCACTACGGAGTGTGATGATGTTCAGCAGGAAGTATCTGGACCACAGGAGGATGAACTGACGTGCATATAATCAAATATAGTAGTTATGAGATTGCCCGCTTACACCTCCATTTATGCTGCATTTTCATTCCCGGAATATATTTGATTTGTAAGGCAATTAGTAAACAATGCCCAGTAAGGTGAAAGTGCATGAGGAGAGACAGAATCACAGGTCTAGTCACAAAGTCTTGTCAGTGACTAGAGAGGTCTAGAGAAGAGCCACTTTCACAAAACATCAATAAGACATAACTGAGGGTGTACCTAGGTACCCAAATCCCTTATTTGTGGAAATGGCTGATATCAAGGGGAAGCAACCAATACCTCCTATATGCAGACTTACAAGCTAGGTCTCCTTAGGGAAGACTTTATGGGCTAGTAAAAATAATTAAATAACAGGATTTTAATTGATCATTCATAATAGTGGGGGCAAGGATCTGTCTCTGTCAGACTTACAATTCTGTGTGCCATCCAGGGATGTGGAGAATGGTTAATAAAAGTGCCAGAAGCACAAGGCAGCACAAACTTGAAACAGTATTGAAAGGTAGGAGGAGCAGATACATTTTTTTGTCCCATCGATATTTACTTAAAAATGAACTGCGTTTCACTTAACTTGATATTTAGTGCTCCGGCAGGGCCTGTTAAGAACACTAATGACAAGTGGTGCCTGAAAGTATCTTATAAACCTGCACTGCCCACTATGGAGCTATTAGCCACTGTCCCTACTGAGCACTTGAAATGTGGCTGGTCTGAACTGAGATGTGCTCTCAGAGTAAAATGCACTGGAATCCAAAAATTTAGTAGGATAAAAGCATGTAAAATATGTCATTAATAACACTGTATTAGTTACATGTTAACATAATAATGTTTTGCATATATAAATGTGTTGAGGGACTTATTTGATCAATAATTTATTTTCTATCCGATTTGACCAATGCATACCCTAATCTGCCTCACTGCAAAATGTACAGTTAATTGTATCACTACAGGTCAAAAAAAAGTCCAGCAGTTATTACTATATAGTGTGCTAAGATCTAGCTAGAACCTATAAGGTCCTCTTTTCCTTTATATCAACGACATTACTGTGATTTGAAATAATAAAGAGTAAGTGCTTTTAGATAAAGATTGGATAATAATACAAACACAGAAATGTGAGTGGGAAATTAAGCCCTAATGCTTAAAGTTCTGCCTACTAAGAAAGACATTCTGCAGGTACTGCTGAGCCATCTGTGCATTAACAAGCCTTCTTGGTTTCTCTGATGCCCACTAACTTTTGAAAACCTCTGCCCTCAAAGTAATTTGAAATCATTTCTCCTGGAGGAAGAATATCAACGTTATGGAAGTGGCTAGATAATTTTATGATTGTTTTACCAGAGATTTCCATCTCAGGAGAGTTTCCTTCTAACAAAATTATGCACAGGGCTTCATGGGAAAGAGAGGTTAAGGAAATGATATTCATAATCATAAGCTCTCCCAAACCAGTTCTGAGCATTTCCACTTGTGAGTCCATCACTAGGGTGTGGGGAGACTGTGGTGGTCACCGCAGCAGGAGGGCTGAATAGCAGTGTGGGAAATTCTAGAGCTCTGAGAATAGGAACATCTTGGGCTTGTTCATCAAATGCTCCTTCTCATCTAGTCTTGTGTTAGAGGTATTTGTGTGTGGGGTGGGGGTAGGTAATATTGCCCTTAATTATTAAGAGCAAGGTGTTTTATAATTCTGTCATCACGGTGGGGATTACTTCTAATTGGAAAGAACGTATTGGATAACCAAACTTCTAATATTCCCTGAAAAAAACATTGCTTGTAAATTACTACATCAGAACAATGTAAGAACAAGGTGCCTTTAAGATGAATGTTTCTTGTTAAGATGATCATACTTAGCTATTTCCTGTTATTACTGTTACCTGAATCTCACACATAAGGCAATGCTTCTCAAGTGTCAGTGTTCCTACACATCGCCTGGGGAATTTGTAAAAATGCAGATTCTGACTTAATAGGTCCGCATTTCTGTGTTTCTAACAAGCTCCTAGGTAATGCTGGTCCATTGCCCGCACTTTGAATAGTAAAGCACCTCCACGCAGACCCCTGGAACCTAAATCTGTATTTTTAACAAGATGCGTGGGTGATTCTTAGGCACATGTAAAAGTTTGAGAACCACTGATGGCAATGATCTACAGTGATTCACAACTCTGGCTGTACTTTATAATCATCTAGAAAGTTTGAATAAAATCTGATTATTTGGTCTTAGTCTGGAACCAACACATTAGTAATTGTGGGGTATAACCCAAGTAACCACATATTTTCCAAAAGTTCCCCAAATAGTGGCCTCTCAAAGATGTTCATGTCCTAATCCTTATAACCTGTGATTATCTTATATGGTAACAGTGACTTTGCAGATGTGATTAATGTCAAAATGGTCTTGAGATGGGGAGTTTATCCTGAATTACCTAGGTGGGTCCAAGGTAGTCACAAGAGCGTGTAAAAGCAGAGAATGCTTCCCAGCTGTGGTCAGAGAGATTTGATGACAGAAGAAGGGAGACAGAAGTGCACGTGAAAAGGACTCTCCCCACCCATCCTTGCAGGCTTTGAAAATGGATGGATGGGGCCACAAGCCAAGGAATGAAGGCAGCCTCTAGAAGCTGGAAAAGACAAGGAAGTGGATTCTCTCCTGGAGTCTCCAGAAAAGGATTCAGCTCTACCGACACCCTCATTTTATCCATGTGAGACACCTATCAGGTTTCATGCTAAGATGATAAGTTTCAAGACACTCTGCCTCTGATAATTTGTTACATCAGGATAGGAAACCATTATATCAGGTAATATTAATATGCAGTCACTGCTACAGCAGATGGTTTCTGGAGTTCCCTGTATATAATAAAGGTTCCTTAGACCTGAGTGTTCTTCAGCTTCCAAGAATTTCCTGACCAGCCTAACCACCCAGATCAATGTTTGCCATACAGGAATCTCTGAAAGACTGGGGAACTACTGTTTACTTGTAACCCTGAAATTAAGAACAATTTTCTAACATTGATGTATTCTGCCCTTAATCATTTGTGTGTAATATGCTATATAAATCAATATATATATATATATATATTTTTGGAGAGGACTGGGGAGAGTGGGTTTGGAGGGTCAGGAAGTAGTTAGAAAAAAGAAGGCAGTTGCTTTCCTCAATTGTTCATAGGATTTTATCATCAAAGTAAAGAACAACATTCTATGATATAAAATGATAAAATATAACCCTAAGTTTTGGAGACCTAATTGTCTCAACAATGAATTAGTGAGAGTAACAGACATTTCCCTATCCTTCCATGTCCAGTGCTACCATTTTCCTTTCATGTTCTCATTTCATGCTGTTATTGCATACAGATGGCAGGGTCTCCTTAACCACTGGGGGGAGACAGAGCAATAGTGACAGCAGCCACACGGCTTCTGTGACCACAGTCAGGCCTCCCTGTGAGGCTCAAGACATCCTTAAGTGTGGTTAGGGGACATTTCTAACAATGCAAACGCCTCTCCCAAAAACATGATTGCAAAACAATCCAGGTTAGAGCAGTCTCACTTTCCAAACTCTAGTCCATGCTATGTGAAGTGCATATCAAATAAAAATCCCATTTAGGGCTTCCCTGGTGGCGCAGTGGTTGAGAGTCCGCCTGCTGATGCAGGGGACATGGGTTCGTGCCCCGGCCCGGGAAGATCCCACATGCCGAGGAGCGGCTGGGCCCGTGAGCCATGGCCGCTGAGCCTGTGCGTCCGGAAGCCTGTGCTCCGCAATGGGAGAGGCCACAACAGTGAGAGGCCCGCGTACCGCAAAAAAAAAAAAAAAAAAAAAAAAACTCATTTAAATATGTATTTTATTTATTTATGCCTCTTCAAGTCATTGGATTTTTGAACTGTCAACAAAATAGCTACATATCTTTCTTTATCAGTTTAAATTTCCTTGGTCTATTAACTTACGACTAGAACATTCAAGCAGCTTTCAATAGCTGTCATTAAAAGGACACTTCCGGAAAACATTAGAAACCAGAATTTAAGAAAAACAAAATTCAAATGTGGGCCGTGGTTGCATGATATGATGGTTTATTTAACTCATTTAAAGTATAAAGAATCATTTTTATTAAAAAATAAATTTATGGAGCATACATTCTTTCCGAAAGGCCTTAATTCCTCAAAATGTGGGGACTGAAAATAGCAATGCTGCTACCAGAGATGCCATTCTTTCTAAATTCAGAATCTGTGTTTCTATTCTGCTTAAATGTTTACATTTTTCATTTTAGCAATATAGGTTGAAGAATAATTGGTATGTAGTATAAAATATAAAATTTTAAGTCCTTATCTCCTATGTATTACACTAAGAATTCTCTTATAGGTTAATTGGAGGTTTAATACGATGGCTCATGTATTTGTGATGACAGACAGTGAGTGATAAAGAGCAAAGAAGCAGTCAGGAAGAGAGCCAGACATGGAGATTCAGTTTGTTTTCTTTTGCCCTTAAAGGTGCTCTATTCGGGAACTCTGATTTTTAAACTATGGTTCTGGCCGGATGGAACTTCCAAAGGAGCAAAAAAGACAAGTGAAGAGAGCTAAAAGATTCCCTGATGGGGAGTGTAATAAGAAGAGAGTGTGTGGAAGAACAGTAAAGGCAAGGAATAAAGGTTCCACTGAAGACTTCATGAATAGAAGCAGGGGTGGGATGGGGAGAGGGGTACTGATTCAGAAAATCCATGCAAATAAAATGAAGCATTTCAAGGACATTTGACTGAAAATATTATTTTGACTGCATCATTTGAGACCTATCTATAGAAAGGGTGATAAAAGTATGTTAGCCAAGATAAAATGTTCAGTTATGAAGAGAAACACAGGCAGTACAGCTTAAAAAGGTGTACTACAGGTTCAAAATAAAGATGTTAAAATAATATAAGTGACAATAATAATGATATTGTAATGACTACAATTTAACTACTATGTGCCAGTTGCTGTATAATAGGCACTTTTCTTAACCTATCCTATGTAATCCTAATAAAACACCTATAACAAACTATATTTACCTTTCCTACAAATGATCAAACTGAAATTCATAATTATGTAAGACCACACAAATAATCAGTATGCATCAGACACAAGGTTTCAAACCAGTTTTCTGAATTTAAAACCAATAATACTAATCACTGTCTTTCATTAGTATCAGAGATGTGGTGGCTGTAGATGCAATTAAGTCTCAGGAACCTGTTAAAACTCAGAGGACAAAGAAATACACATGTGTACGTGTGAGTACACACACATATACACATGCATTCATGTTTACACACATATATATGTATATATTCCTATATTATTAAAATTTCCAGATTTATTCAAAATAACAGCTTTAGATTTATGTGTAAATAGCAAAATATGACAAGATCTAAAATAAGTCACTATAGTCACTAGTTGGGTAAACGATACCAGAAAACGAGTTGCATGTGATCAATCAGAATGTCTGGGTTGTTCTTAGAAGTTGCAGACACATCAGGGACTTCCCTGGTGGTCCAGTGGATAAGACTCCACGCTCCCAATGCAGGGGGCCCAGGTTTGATCACTGGTCGGGAACTAAGAGTTCGCATGTGGCAACTAAGAGTCTGCGTGCCGCAACTAAGAAGTCCGCATGCTGCAACTAAAAGATCCCACGTGCCACAACTAAGACCCGGAGCAGCCTAAGTAAATAAATAAATACATACATAAATAAATAGATAGATAAATAAATATTTAAAAAAAGAAGCTGCAGACACAACATATGCATCTTCACTTTGGTGTATAATAAGTACCTCAAATTTAATATGCCTAAAACATAAACTAACACATCTTTCTGTTGCTCAGGACGAAACTTTGGCATCACCTTAATATCTCTCACACCTCCCATCTCTTGTCAGTAAATCCCATCAGCTTTATCTTCAAAATGCATCCATGTTATGACCATGATAAAGCACACTGCTACTACCATCATGGGCTTTTAGACCTGGTCTTCACTGGGAGTATACAGCAATTGCCTCCTCATTGCTGACCCATCTTCAGACCTTAATTGCTGTCAGTCTATTATCTACACAGCAGCCAAGGGGAATCCACAAAAGCTCAAGTCAGACCATACACTGCACATTGCTCCAATGCTCACCATCAAGTCAAGATCCTTCCTCTTACTAAAGCCTCTCAAGATCAGGAGTCCTGAAAGTGACCTCAGTTCAATTCTTCCTTTGCTCCCCTCTTATTCCACTCCAGTCCTGGGGGCCTTCACTCTTTCCTGGACACACAAAATAGATGCCTACATCACGGCTTTGGACTTGTTCCCTCTACCCTAAATGTTCTTCTGTGTCTGTATGACTCACTCACTCACATCTTCCAGACATTTATCCAATGTGGACTTTTTTTCTCTCTTACCAAAAATCTTCACACCCACCCATACATACACACTTTTATTCTTCTTCTTTGCTTTTTTTTTCTGTGTGTGTGTGTGTGTGTGTGTGTGTTTAATTCTATTCACTTTCTGGCCTACACTATTTATTACTGTTTTCTTTGTTGCTATTTCCCATACTGGAAAATGCAAGCTCCATGAAAGCAATGGCTAGTATTTATCTTCCAGCCTGCTGAAACCTCAGCCGCTGGAGCAGTGAGTTTTTCACTGTAGGCATTCAATAAATATTTGCAGAATGAATAAAACAATAATGATGCCTTCTGGAGAAATAATAGTTAATATTGAGTTACTACTTTGTAAGTATCAAAACCATATTGAATGCATTATATGTATGATCTCATTTATTCTTTACTAATAACTACACTTATTTTATAGAAGAAGTATCAATAATAGGCTAGGGGTAGTAATGCGGGGGATAAATGTGGTCATGAGGCAGTTTTGGTGATCTAATCTGAGTCTTCTGACACCAGAACTTTTGTCCTTTAACTTGCACTTATCTAGGTATGCTCTAAAGATTTTGTTGATTTATAAATTAGAAGAGCTTTATACAGTTATTGTGACAAACCATTGGATACAACTGTATACATTAATCCTATAAGCAAGCTACTAGAGTAAAAATTATTTACAGCTACAGTATATTTAATTTGTCTTAGCACCTAACATTAGACCAAAATTCATTGTTTTGAAAGAACAGAATTCAACCAAGTTCAGCTTTCTCTTTCAGGAAATGTTATTATGGTAACATTTTCCCCTGGAGGGCCTCAGAATCTGTTCTGGAAGGCAAAAGGAACACAGGACAGAGTAATGACCTTCACTGTTCTTAGCGTTATATTAGTTGATCTATAAAGAAGAATTGAAAGAAATATATCTGTTCCTAGATTGGATCAAAATAATATTTGACTCATTTTATAATTTTAAAATGTGCCAGAATTGATAAATAAAGTCTAGTACAGTAAAGGAACTATAGTATCCAAGGACTTCATATCCTTGTAAATCATTTTTATTTTCAGTTTGTTTGTTCCTAGTATATGTGAATGGTGTTTATCTCCTCAGGAATAAAGTATCTCTCATTACTCAGAAACAGAGCTCAAGGTGATTTAGATACAACATTATTCTATTTCAAAAGGAATTGTGCACTTATAATTCATTTCTTCTGCTGTGGCTGGTATCTAAGATGACAGGAAAAGGAATAACATTAGGCGAGTAGGAGAAGAAAAATTAGTGGCAGACAGAATAGTGATTTAAAATAATTACTGAGATAGACGCCAGCTGGCCATGAATCCTTTTAAGTCCCATACCTGTTGATGACTAATTACCACCTTCAGTCACAAAAGTACAGCTAACCAGATAGTAGTCACATTTGCATTATTACTTTAATGATATTACTCTAGAAGCAATTTGCTTATGTTAGTAATATGAAGTTCAAATAATTCTGAAATATGTTTATGCTAGTAATCTGAATACTCAAACAATCAATTAAGCACCAAGATAAAATTGGAACTTTTAGGTCAAATCTGGAGATAATAGCATTGAAAATATTCAGTGATTTGAGGCCAGTAATGTATTAACAATGTTCCTTTCAATTTTGAACTATTTCCAAACACTTCTTGAAATATTTCATAATTTCATGTTTGAACAGTTGAATCTTCAATTTTCCAAGTTGATTGATCTTTTTTTGTAGGACAAAAGAATTAAACAATCTGATGTATTGTTGCTCAGCAAAATCAATTTGAAAGCTCATCAGGATTAATGAGAAAAACTACAACTTTTGATAAGATGTCAATTAAGCAACCAAACAGCCATTTACTGAAAATGTACTATGTGTATGAACTATCCTAGGGCTAGAAGCAGATAAAAGTGTAAAGTCTATTCCTTAAGTAAGATGTATTCCATTTTAAATATGCGACCATAAAATAAAACATGGACAATGTTGCTGGCTCCAGGGCTGGGACTCCCCAGCTGATGCAGCCAGCCATGTCAGAACCTGGCCCCAGCCACTGGCAGCCTAGGCACTAGGCAGAACTTGGCAACCAACCTGTCCATGGTCCAGCCATGCCTACCAGCATACCCAGAGTAGTCATTCCCCACCATAAAAGAAGGGCCCACACAGCCCACATAGGGGGCACCCCTAAAGCATATAGATCTGGTGAACAGAGGGGAGTGTACAGCTGGCTGGGCCCCACAGGTCATCTCCTAAATAAGGCCACTTCTTCAAGGTCAGGAAATGTAACTGACTTGCCTAATATATAGAAATAAAAACAGAGAATCAGGCAAAATGAGGTGACAAAGTAATATTTTTTAAATGAAGGAACAAGATAAGAACCGAGGAGAGCTAAGCAAAATGGAGATAAGCAATCTACCCAATAAACAGTTCAAGGTAATGATCCTAAAGATGCTCAACAGGGCTTCCCTGGTGGCACAGTGGTTGAGAGTCCGCCTGCCGATGCAGGGGATGTGGGTTTGTGCCCTGGTCCGGGGCACATGCCGCGGAGCGGCTGGGCCCATGAGCCATGGCTGCTGAGCCTACGCGTCCGGAGCCCGTGCTCCACAACGGGAGAGGCCACAACAGTGAGAGGTCCGTGTACCACACACACACACACAAAAAGATGCTCAACGAACTCAAGATAAGAATGTATGAACACAGTGAGAAGCTTAACAAAGAGTTAAAAAATACAAAAAAGAACCAGAGTTACAGAACACAATAATTGATATAAAAAACACACCAGAAGAAATCAAAACTAGATTAGATGATACAGAGGAATGGGATCAGAAAACTGGAAGACAAAGTCATGGAAATCACTCGACCAGAACAGAAAAAGGAATTTTAAAAAATGAGGACAGTTTAAGAGACTTATGGGACACCATCAAATGTACTAACCTTTGCATTATAGGGATCCAAATGAAAAGAGAGAGGGAAAGGGGCAGATAACATATTTCAAGATATAAGAGCTGAAAACTTCCCTAAGCTGGGAAAGGAAACAGACATCCAAGTCCGGAAAGCACAAGGAGTCCCAAACAAGATCAATCCAAAGTGGCTCAGACCAAGACACGTTGTAATTAAAATGGCAAAAATTAAATATAACGAGATAATATTAAAAGCAGTAAGGGAAAGGTACCTAACTACATATGAGGCTATCAGCTGACTCTTCAGCAGAAACTCTATAGGCCAGAAGGGAGTGGCATATGTCTAAAGTAATGAAAGAAATGAACCAAAACCCAATAAAGTTCTATCTGGCAAGGCTATCATTCAGATTTGAAGGAGAGATAAAGAGTTTTACAGATAAGCAAAGGGTAAAAGAGTTCAGTACCAATGAACCAGCTTTACAAGAAGTATTAAAGGGACTTCTTTAAGGGGGAAAGGAAGGACCACGATTAGAAATATGATAATTATGAAAGGAAAATAATCTCATTGGTAAAGGCAAATATACAGTAAAGGTAGTGCATCAACCACTTATAAAGCTAGTATCAATAGAATGACTAACTGACAAAAGTAGTAAAACCATCTATATCTACAATAAGTAGTTAAGGAATACACAAACAGAAAGATGTGAAGTATGATCTCAAAAACATTAAAACTGTGGATGGGGGAATAAAAACACAGGGTTTTTAAAATGTGTTCGAACTTAAGAAGTCATCAACTTAAAATAATCATGTACGTATATAGAATGCTGTATATAAACCTACCTCATGGTAACCAAAAACCAAAAATCTATATAGATACACACACACACAAAAGAGAAAGGAATCCAAACATAACACTAAAGATAGTCATCAAATCACAAGGGAAGAGAGCAAAAGAAGAAAAAAGGAACAAAAAAGAACTGCAAAAACAACCAGAAAGTAAAATACAAAATGACAATAAGTACATATCTATCAATAATTACTTTAAATGTAAATGGACTAAATGTTCCAATCAAAAGACATAGAGTGGCTGAATGAATACAAAAACAGGACCCTTATATATGCTGCCTACAAGAAACTCACTTCAGGTGAGGGGGTGGAAAAAGTATTCCATGCATATGGAAACAAAAAGAAAGCTGGGTAACAATACATATATCAAATAAAATAGACTTTAAAACAATGACTCTAAGAAGAGACAAAGAAGGATGATACATAATTATAGAGAGATCAATCCAAAAAGAAGACATAACAGTTGTAAATATACATGCACCCACCATAGGACCACCTCAACACATAAAGAAAATGTAAACAAACATAAATGGAGATAATGATAATAGTAGGGGACTTTAACACCCCAGTTACATCAATGGGCACATCAGACAGAAAATCAATAGGAAATTATTAAATTATACATTAGACCAGGTAAACTTAATAGATACAAAATTGTCATCCAAAAGCAGCAGTATACATGATCTGCTGTTTGGAAGCAAGAGAACCTGGAAAGCTAATGGTATAATTTAGTCCAAGTCTGAAGGTGGAGAACCAATGAAGCCAATGGTATAAATTTGAGTCCAAAGACTTGATAATCTGAGAATCTGGGGGCCAATGATGTAAGTCCTGGTCTTGGTCTAAAGGTTCAAAAACCAGGAGCACCAATATCCAAGACAAGAGATGGATATCCCAGCTCATGCCAAAAAGAAAATTCATACTTCTTCACCTTTTTGTTCTATTTGGACTTTCAACAGTTTGGATGATGCCCACAAGCATGGGTGAGGGCAATCTTCTTTACTTAGTCTACTGATTCAAATGTTAATCTTTTCCAGAAATACCCTCATACACACATCAGAAATGTTTTACTAGCTATCAGGGTATCCCTTAGCCAGTCAAAATGACACAAAATTAAGCGTAATAGAAGCGACATTCGGTTTTGCTGATATTGACTCAGAGTACAGCCTCCAAATGCCACAAATTAAGACACAGGTTTGTGCAAAATGTGTTGCCACCTTACTCTTCCAATGCCACAGTCTGTAGTTATATCATACAATTCAGAATTTCAAAATGTCCTCAAAATTCTAAAGCTGTGACTATCTCTTCTTGCAATAAAAATATGAGAATCTGTTGGGTATTATAAACTCTTTCCCCCAGAAAATATACATGTGTCACATACACATGCAAAAGAATGAAACTAGACCTACTATCTTACACCATATACAAAAATTAACTCAAAATGGATTAAATACTTGAATGTAAGACCTAAAACATAAAATGCCTAGAAGAAAGAATAGGCAGTGAGCTCCTTGACATAGGTCTTACCAATGATTTTTTGGATCTGACTCCAAAAGCAAAGGCAACAAAAGCAAAAATAAACAAGTAGGGCTACATCAAACTACAAAGCTTGTGTAGAGCAAAGGAGATCACCAAAAAATTTAAAAATAACCTACTGATTGTGAAAATTATTTGCAAATCTTATATCTGATAAGGGGTTAATATCCAAAATATATAAAGAATTCATACAGCTCAACAGCAAACAAAACAAAAAAACCCTAAACAATCCAATTAAAAACTGGACAGAGGTGGTATCTAATCCAGTCCTCTTTAATATGGTCTAGCATTACTAATTTCCCTTGAACAAATATTTAGAATGCAGTGGAATGACCGTGAGACTTGTCAGGCCAGGTTAGAAAAGTCTATATAAATTATGCCAGGCGCTCTCCTGGAAGCGGGCTTGTGGATTATTAGTCTACATCTCACTTTACAGAGGAGGAAACTAAAGCCAGATAGACTGAGACATGTCCTCACGGCGCCCGAGCCGCATGCCAGCGTTCTCTCAGTAACTCATAAGTAAGTAGTCACAAAGGCTTAAAAAAGTTAATTATTTCACTACTGTAAGATTATAAAAATGAGCTTTTAAATTTTCTTAGTGTTTACACATTTAATCTTTCTGAAATGTATATGGTACATTTTGAGCTAGGACTATTGCTGTATTTCTTTCTCAATGAGTAGTCAACTATTTTATTCATTTAATGAAGAATATGTCCTTTCCTTATTCCTAAAAAATACCTCAGTTACTACCTATATTGATGATTTTCTTCTCTTTTAAGTTGCTGCCTCTCCTGTATTTGGTGTTTTATTTTTATTTTCTATTTATTTAGACTATACTTCATTTTTTTAAAATCCCAGTAATCTACAGGAAAGGGCTAAATATGACCATGATATTTTGAGGGGATACAAATACATTTTTGCAGTTAGGCTTAACAAACTATTGAATCATAGAAGGAATTCATCTACCAACATGTGCAAAGGGTAGCTATGATTTAGTCAAGTAAATCAATGAGTCAAACAAAGCTGACTTACCTGACAAAAGGTTAACCTATGCATATTTTATCAATAGAAGTCTAGTATTCAGAGTAGAGAAGAAATAGAGAAGAAGGCTGGTCTTCTAATGTTATGTATCTTATATCAAAGCTAAATTTAAAATCCACAATGAGTTCTGAAATTTATGACTATTACTATGTAGGTCTTTAGACAAATTGCCCAGTAGTAAGAAAACTGGATTAAATGTCATATGGGCAATTGTGAGAAATCAATCGAGATTTGTGGTTTGTATGGGTGGTGGGAAAAACAGCTTCACATGCTAATGGAAAAGAAAATTTATATTCACTCTGTGTGAATTGCTTTGGTCCATTGCTCATTTGAAGACGTTTCTATGCAAGGATGCACTTCATTCCCTTAGCTCCTGTTTGGCTGCCAAGAGATTAAGTTTATGGTCTGGTGACTGATTTATTCCCACTCTGCTTTAGGCTGTGAGGGATAGCTCACATTCTCAATCAGGGAGATAAAGGGTAGAAAACCTAAATTCCTTTTATTAAAGTATGTATATATGTGTACATGTACATATACATACACATATGTATGTATTTATGTATTTAGACCTTTACTATTAGATTGAACTAAAAGTATATAACACCAGTTATTAAGCTGGAAAGTTGGTTCCAGGTTAATAGCTTTGCTTTGTTTTGCCTCCTTTTGATTTCTCTCTTGCAGAAATTAGGTATTTCCTATACAAAGTTAATCCCAGTGGGACCCTATTAAATGAGGTGCCAAACCAAACAGTATCCTAACCCAGCAAGTCCACAGTTTCTTTGCAAGGCTCAGTTTTGTGTGTGTGTGTGTGTGTGTGTGTGTGTGTGTGTGTGTGTGAAGGATGGGATTTAGACGTTTATTAATGATCAGAAATATTTAAAACATTATGATTCAAAGGTCTTTTGGGAGACGTAGCTGCACTCTTGGATCAGTCAGAAATCAAGAAGGAATCACAGAAGCCAAAAGTAGCAATGATAGGAAGTATGTTTCCCCTATTTTTGTACTATTAGCACAGGCAATGAGAAAAGGTGGTAAAAATGCATGAAGGAAGTTATAGAGTGAGCTATCAAAGTTAGATTGAAAGCACTGATTGTTATCCCTCACCTTACCTTGTAGTTTTGCTTTTATATTTCTTTGTCATTTTGGATCTTTAGCTAATTGTCTCTGTAACACAAGTCAACTTATTTATTTTAGTAAAGGCAGGGTTTTTTTTTTGTTTGATATCATATAGAGCAGGGGTCCCCAACCCCTGGGCCACGGACCGATACTGGTCTGTGGCCTGTTGGGAACCGGGCCACACAGCAGGAGGTGAGTGGCGGGTGAGCGAGTGAAGCTTCATCTGCATTTACAGCCACTCCCCATCGCTCGCATTACTGCCTGAGCTCCACCTCCTGTCAGCATTATGATGAGTTGTATAGTTATTTCATTATATATTACAACGTAATAATAATAGAAATAAAGTGCACAATAAAAGTGGTGCGCTTGAATCATCCCAAAACCATCCCCCACCCCCCGTCCGTAGAAAAATTGTCTTCCACGAAATCAGTCCCTGATGCCCAAAATGTTGGGGACTGCTGATATAGAGGATAACCTGAAATTTATTTGACTAACATATGGCTCTAACACAGGGAACTAGGACTGGTCGTTAGAAATTATAAAAAAACAAAAAAGTTCTGACAATTTGATTTGTCTTTACAAAATAATGATACTCCTATCATCGCCTTCTGTGTCTTTACTAGTTTTCCACGTTCTTTTACTATAGGGTTTTGCATTTAATAGGAGCCAAACTGTAATCTCGTTGAAAAGTAGCATATTTAATTAAATATCCATTTAGTGAATAATTGATAACAACATTTCTAAGTGCAGGATCTGATGGTATGACTCTACATAGTCTAAAGTTGTTCAAAAAGAGTAGGTACACTTATGAAAAAGCAAAATATATGTATTATGAGAGGAGAAACTGGGGTTATATATAAATTTTTTTTTAGGGTTGGGCCAAACCAAATTATGACTTTTAATTTAATTTTGTATATTAAAAGTTTTAGGCCACTCTCCTAACATGTCTGTTTTGACTCAGTTTTTTTTTTTTTTTAATGTTGGGAGTAGGAGGTTTTATTAATTAATTTATTTTTGCTGTGTTGGGTCTTCATTTCTGTGCGAGGACTTTCTCTAGTTGTGGCAAGTGGGGGCCACTCTTCATCGTGGTGCGCGGACCTCTCACTATAGCGGCCTCTCTTGTTGTGGAGCACAGGCTCCAGACGCGCAGGCTCAGTAGTTGTGGCTCACGGGCCTATTTGCTCCGCGGCATGTGGGATCCTCCCAGCCCAGGGCTCGAACCCATGTCCCCTGCATTAGCAGGCAGATTCTTAACCACTGCACCACCAGGGAAGCCCTTGACTCAGTTTTATCATTCTGCCATCCTAAGGAAAAACGTGCTTGAGAAAGTTCTTAAAGTAGAATGGTATACTTTGCAAAGATGAATGAGACTTGCTTATAAAAATGCCAACCATCAATATCTACCTGCAAATCAAAATGTATTAGAAACATATTTGAAACCTCAGATGAATAAAATATCCTATATACTCTGATGATTCCAGAAGAAATGTGAAAACATAAATATTATACCCAGAGAAATTATATAGAAAAGAGAATTTTCTCTCTCATATCGTGCATCAAATATACGGTCATGTCTGCTTTACTTACTTTGTACAATATTATGTCACAAATGTAAATTGATAGCTCTATTAAAACTGTCAAATGTATTGGTGAAATTTATTTGCTAGTTCATGTTTCACATGCAACTGTTTTTCATTTGTTGAACAATTCATTTAATTTGACAGCTCTAATTTTACAGAATTGCTCTTTCAAGACATTTGAGGTTGTTGTTTATATCAATATTCTATAACCTCTTTCATATTTCTCTACTCACTCTCTAGATATAACCTTCCTTAAAATGACCTACATATTTTATTGCAAGTGTTACTGCTGTCCTTGCCAATATGCAGAAAAAGTTAAGGTATGGTCTCTGGAGGCAAATGTTCTTGCAGCAAGCATTTCAAAGGTAAAGTTCGTAACTTAGATAAACATTGTCCTAACAAATCCCCTAAATAAGCACTGAGCACTTTGCATCTTTTTAGTCTATGAAGTCTGTCATATCCACCAAAATGTGTAAAAAACACAGTTCTGGACTTCCCTGGTGGTGCAGTGGCTAAGAATCCGCCTGTCAATGCAGGGGACACGGGTTCGAGCCCTGGTCCAGGAAGATCCCACATGCCTCAGAGCAACTAAGCCCGTGTGCCAGAACTACTGAGCCTGAGCTCTGGAGCCCGTGAGCCACAACTACTGAGCCCACGTTCCACAACTACTGAAGCCCGCGCGCCTAGAGTCTGTGCTCCGCAACGAGAAGCCACCGCAATGAGAAGCCTGCGCAACACAACGAAGAGTAGCCCCCGCTCGCCGCAACTAGAGAAAGTCCACACGCAGCAACGAAGACCCAATGCAGCCAAAAATAAATTAAAAAAACACAGTCCCTTTTTCTATACAGTATGAAGAATTCAGAATAATTATGTTAGTCTTCTGGCACTATTGGAATATGATCAATTGCTTTTTTAATAAAAACAGCAAAAGTACTGCTGTAAAACATTACAGAAAAAGATTATTTCTCACTTCTCTTTACATGACTTATTTATTTTATGTCTGGAAATTTATACCTCTTAATCCTCTTCACCCATTTTGCCCACCCCTCAACCACCCTCCTTTTTGGCAACCACCAATCTGTTCTCTGTATCTATAAGTTTTATTTGTTCATTTGTTTTTTAGATTTGACATACGAATGGAATCATACGGTATTTGTCTTCTCAGTCTGATTATTCCATTTAGCATAACACTCAAGGCTCATCCATGTTGTCGCAAATGGCAAGATTTCATTCTTTTTAGAGCTGAATAGTGTTCCATTTTGTGTGTGTGTGTGTGTGTGTATGTGTGTGTATATGTGTGTGTGTGTGTGTGTGTGTGTGTGTGTGTGTGTGTGTGTGTGTGTGTGTCACTTCTTTATCCATTCGTCCATCCATTGACACTTAGGTTGTTTCCATATGTTGGCTATTATAAATAATGCTATAATGAAAACAGAGGTGCATATATCTTTTCAAATTAATGTTTTCTTCAGTTAAATACCCATAAGTGGAATTGCTGGATCATAAGGTAGCTCTATTTTCAATTTTTTGAGGAACCTCCATACTGTTTTCTATGGTGGCTGCACCAATTTACATTCCCACCAACAGTGGACAATGGCTTCCTTTTCTCTGTATCGTCAACAACACTTGTTGTCTACCAAAACGTTTATATCCCTATGATGATTTATTTGCACAGTACCTCTGAATTTTCCCTACTGTCTGAGAAAATAATTCCTCTTGTTGATAAGCAAAAGGAACAGTAGCCAGAGCTAGCAAACGTTAGGTAAATGTCTCTGAATAGGTATTACCTGTAGATTTATGCCCTGTCCCATAGCCATTAGCATAGTTATATCTTACTACTTATAGAGCAGCTTTCAGTTAGACATTTTTTTCCTTAGCAGCCAGTGGGAATTATATGTGTAATATTAGCAAGGCTTTGTGTGTGTGTGTGTGTGTGTGTGTGTGTAGCTTAAATCACAGAACATCATTCATTACTTCTCTAACCCCAATCAGAATAATGAGAGAGAAATAGTCATTGCTTAAGTGAGGACGGTGTTTTCAGGAATCAAGATCTATATAATATATACTCCTTGAAATCACTAAACCCCTTCTTGTTTAGGCTGCTTCCCTTCTCTTCATCTCTGGACTTTTCTTTTAGGGTTATCCTTTAGATTTACTATTTCTTTTATCTTCAGTATATTTTCCAGTTCTACAAACTTTATGTGACTTTCTCAGCCTTCAAATAATCCTTTTCTTTTTGGCTCCTAATAGTACTTTTTTTATTGTTGTAAAAATCAGCTGTCACATGATTTAGGCTAATGTTACAATAAAAATATCCATCTATTAGTTTTTCCTGTGGCAGGTGTTACATTAGTTTCTTGTTATGTATTATATCATTTAATTAAAACTATTCTAAAACATTAATATTATTATCCAAATAGTAAGGATTAAGAATCTAATAGCCAGGTTGGTGAAATAAAGTTTATCTAGCTAGTAAATGGCTTGGGAAAGAATGACCTGAAAGAATAAGAGGTGACAGTGCCTGATCCTAAGACAGGACCAGGAACAGTGTGTGCTCCCATTAGCCAGACTGGAAAACTTCTTGATGTACAAGACATTGGGGACGATTGTACAGAAGAGTCTTACCTCAGTAGGCAAGAATAGTTACCTTTAGACTGACACTGCTTTAGTTTCACCTAACAAATCATAAAACCAGTATCAGAATCAAGCTGTTTCCAAGTAACTTAACTATATCCCAGAAAAAAGCTCAATATTTTTAGAAATACAAAACATCCAGGACACTGACAAGGTAAAATTTACAGTACCTGGTGTCCAGCAAAAGATTACCAGGCCTACAAGAAAGAAGGAAAATAAGATCAAGAATAAAGAGAAAAAATAATCAGTTTAACAGAGTCAGAATTGGCACAGATGTTGGAATTGAGAGTGAAAGACTTTAAACCAGTCATTAAAGATATTTTCCTAAATACTACTTTTCTTCTCCCATCCAGATATCTGCACTATTATTGCCTTTTGTTTTATTTTTTATATATGTTATTCATTGCACACTCCATGGTTATTATTTTTAAACAAAGAGTAAATTTAAATGAAAAGAAAAAAATCTTGTATGTAGTTATCATTTCTGATGTTCTCCAATCCTTTGTATAGATGAATATTTCCATCTGGCATAATCTTCCTTCTATCTGTAATCCAGTATTGTTATGGTAGAAATCTGTGGTTGTGATGCTAAGGTATGTGGGAGGTGAAGCATTCTATAATCTTCTATATGGGTCTTAGTCTTTTGAAGTCCTATGTCCCTAGGTTATAACCTTCACAAGTGTGAGTCAGGAAGCCTGAAGGGGACTGGAGATGGGTAAATGCCCTTTCCGCTATGTGAGACAAGGCTCTGGTAAAGTTTTCTCCATGAAGAGTAGGCTTTTGTTCATGATAACACTCCACTTTTCCCTCCTCCTGCCAGAGCCAGTAGGGGATTTTTTTCTCTCTGCTCTTTACAGTGAGAAATTATGTTTTACCTGGAGGTAAAAACCACAGAAGTGTGGAGGTCTCCTAAGACTACAAGAGTTTCCTTCATACAAGGTCAACAGGAATTTGTCAAAATGATCATGTAAGTGTTCTTACCAGTTTATTGCTCCAGTGGCTTCTGATCAAGGTTAGATGATATTGTCTATGTTCTGTGTATTTGCCTGACTCTCTAGAATTTTAGGTGGTAGTTTACTTTGCTACTTTAATTCTCTGTTGATTTCAAGAAAAATCATTGATAATTAATTTGTTCAACTTTTACTTGTTCTAGGGATATGTATGATGACTTCTAAGGTCTTTACTTGTTGGACCTGAAACCAGCAGGTAATACCCTGCTGATAGGGTATTATTGGATATTACTGGTGTTACTGGATACCCAGTCTCCAAGTTGGATGACATTCTCAGTTGACTAAACTCAAGTAGTGGAATTACTTAGAAGTAAACAGAGCCCTAACAGGCATGCAAGCTTACCCACAGTTTAGTCAATACATGACTGAATTAAGGCAATCAGTTCCTCATTCTACGTGCCTAGGAAAGAAGGGTGAAACTGACAACACTAAAAAGTGAAGTAGATAAATGTGAACTTAAGATAGGTGATTTTAGCACATTTTTTTCAGTAACTGAGAGGAGAAAAAAAGAAATTAAACAAAAATCATTTGAGGGAATCCAGGAAGATGGAGTAGGAAGCATCAGAAATCTGTCTTCCCACTGAGACAACAATTGCACTGACAGAATCTGCCTGGTGCAACTATTTTAGAACTCTGGATTTTATTGAAGTTTCCAAGGGAAGACTTGGACAGTGAGTCACAGTTAAATTTGGTCAATTTTAACTCTTAACACAGTAGCAGCTATTTAATTCCTATCCCAGGCAAATGTGTACATGTTCCTGGAGCAGCTTGCACACACCTTGTGGGAACCAGGGTGGGCAAAAAGAACTCTGTTCTTTAAATACTAGGACTCTCTGATGACTGATTGTTGTTTCTGATCACGAGATTCAGACAAAGAGGGGACAGCCATTGTTTTTGCACCTGCGCCCATTGTTGCAAGCCCTTTCCCCTCTGACTGAAGTGACTTCTAGGGGATTTAAGGGGCAGCACATTTCCTCTATCTTCATTTTTCTCTTTTTCCCTTTTGGGAGCCAGACATTAAAGACCAAGATATTTAAAGCTGACTGCATTAGTAGAGGAAATTAGAAAGACACTGTGCGTGACTATGGGAAAGCACAGACTCAGAAAAAACCTGAGAAGACCTTAAGTTTACACTTAAGGCCACTCTTCAGCACCGAGACAGTCTACAACAATAAGACAAACAAGCAAACAAACAAAATACCCGACAACAAACTCTGAGGAAGGGGGTGAATCTGATTTCCAGGTTTACCACATTATTCAATTCAGATATTCAGTTTTAAACAAAAAAAATTCAAAGCATACAAAGAAACAGGAAAATATGGTTCATTCAAAGGAAAAAAAAATAAACCAACAAAAATTGTCCCTGAAAAATACTTGACCATGAATCTTCTAGACAAAGATGTTAAAACAACTACCTTAAAGACAGCTGAAGAACTAAAGCACAACAAGGAGAAAGTCAAGAAAATGATGTATGAACAGACAGAAATATCAATAAAGAGACAGAAAACATAATGAACCAAAAAGAAATTTGGAACTGAAAAGTGTAATGACTGATATAAAAAAATTCACTAGAGGGATTCAAAGTCATATTTGAGCAGGCAGAAAAAAGAATCAGTGAACTTGAAGTCAAGATGATGAAAATTATCAGGTCTGAAAAACAGCAAACAAAAAGACTGAACAAAAGTGAATAGAGCCTAAGGGACCTGTAGGACTCCATCAAGTGAACCAACATATGTGTCGTGGGAGTCCCAGATTGGGATGTAAGAGAGAAAAAACAGAATATTTGAAAAAATAATGGCTGAAATCTTCCCATATTTGAAGAAAGATGTGACTATAAGCATCCAAGAAGCTTAATGAACTCCACGTAGGACGAACTCAAAGAGACCCACAATGACACATGGTAATGAAACTGCTGAAAGACAAGGACAAAAAGAATTTTGGAAGGAGCAAGAGAGAAGTGAATTATCCCATACAATCAGTAAGATTATCAATAGGTTCTCATTAAAATCTTTGTAGGAGAGCAGGAAGTGGAATTATATATATTCAAAATGCTAAAAGAAAAGAAAAGAACTATTAACCATGAATCCTATATCCAGCAAAACTGTCCTTCAAAAGTGAGGGTACTCCCAGGTAAACAAGAGCTGAGGGAGATCACTAAGATTAGATCTGCCCTGCAAGAATGCTAAGGGAGCTCCTTCAGGATGAAAGGACGCCAGACAGTAACTTGAAGCCATATGAAGAAATAAAGATTTCAGTAAAGGTAAATAAATGGGAAATTATAAAAGCTAGTATTATTGTAACAATGATATGTAACTCCACTTTTTGTTTTTTACATGAATTGAGAGACTAATACATTAAAAAGTAAATGATATATTAGTCTAAAAGTATTTTCATAACTTTGGTTTGTAACTTCTCATTTTATTTTCTACATAATATAAGAGATTGATGCATTAAAATTATTAGTTTATATTTTTGAGAAACAAGTTATAAACATGTAATTTTGTGACATCAAGACTGAAAGGGGTGGGGATGGAACTGTCAAAGGAGCAGAGCTTTCATATGTTATTGAAGTTAAGTTGGTATAAATGCAAATTAGAGTGTTATAACTTTATGATACTAAATACAATCCCCATGGTATCCACAAAGAAAATAGCTAAATAATACAGTAAGTCCCTTACATACCTTCAGGTTGCAAACTTTCAAAGTTGTGAACGTGTGTTCGCATGTCCAATCACATTAAAGGGAAATTAGAAAATACTTAGAGATGAATGAAAATCAAAATATAACATACCAAAACTTACAGACAGAGAGTAAGCAGTGCTAAGGGGGAAATTATAGGTTTAAACAATTACAATAAAAAAAAAAACTAAAACCTCAAATCAACAACCTAACTTTGTAGCTTGAAGAATTAAAAAAGAATAACAAACTATACCCAAAGTCCTTAGAAAGAAGGAAATAATAAAGATTAGCATATGTATAAACAAAATAGAGAATAGAAAAATCATAGAGAAAAATCAAGAAAACCAAAAGTTGGTTCTCTGAAAAGATCAACAAAAGTAACATACCTTTAGCTAAATGGACTAAAAAAAAAGGAGAAAATATTCAAATTACTAAAATCAGAAATCAAGTTGTGGATTTTGCTACTGATGCTACAGAAATAAAAGGATTACAAAAGAGTACTGTGAACACTCTAAGCCAATAAATTGGATAACCCAGATGAAATAGACAAACTCCTAAAAACACAAAACCAACCAATATGAATGTGTGAAAAAACAGAAAATCTGCACAGACCTATTACTAGTTAGGTGACTGAATCAATAATCAAAAACTTCCCAACAAAAAAAGTCTTGGACCTGATGGTAAATTCTACTAACATTTCAAGAAGAAGTAATATCAGTCTTTCCTAAACTTTTCCAGAAAACTGAAGAGAGAGAACACCAAAAAGTAAATTAAGAAAACAATTCCATTTACAATATCATCAACAAGAAAAAATATACTAAGGAATTAACTTACAAGGTAAATGATTTGCACGATTGAAAACTACAAACATTGCTAAAAGAAATAGAAGAAGACATAAATAAATAGAAACACAACCAGTGTTCAGGGATTAGAAGTCTTAATATTGTTAAGATGTCAATACTACCCAAAACAATATATAGATTCAATTCAATCCCTATCAAAATCCCAATGATATTTTTGCAGATATAGGAAAACTCATCATAAAACTCATATGGAATCTTACAGAACCCTGAGTGGCCTAAACAATCCTGAAAAAGAAGAACAGAGCTGGGGGACTCACACTTACTGATTTCAAAACTTACTACAAAACTACAGTAATCCAAAGATTGTGGTACTGGCATCAAGACAGACATTTAGACTAATGGAATAGAATACAGTTCAGAAATAAATCCTGACATATACAATATCAAATTCACTTCTATGACTCTACCAAACACAAATGAGGCCATAACTCATCAACAGACATTTACATTAATGTTTATAGTGGCTTCATTGTTTAGAGACAAAACCGGGAATCAATTAAAATGTATATCAACAGTAAAATGGATAAATACGTTTTAGTATACTCATTAAATCAAATGCTAAACATCAATGAAAAGGAATGAGGTAATACTTTGTCTACTGCATGATAATATTTAGTATGTGCTTTATAATCCAATTTATATAAAGTTCAACAAGTATAACTATTTTATGACTTTAGTGTTCATAATATTGTTTATGTTTGCAGACAAGTTAACTGTGATGAGCATTAGAGTAGCCTCTGGGTATTGAAAATATTTTATATGGTTGTATGGCTTTGTTTACCTTGTAAAAAATTACTGGGCTGTAGATTTATAATATGTGCAATTTATTATATGTATGTTATACATCAAAGAAAATATTACAAAGTTTTCCTGGTTTGTATTCACTAAGCCACGTTTTTCATAGGGGCAATGAAAGCAAATATCTCTAAAGGCTGGTGAAATAACATGTACCATCTAGATTCGACATACTGTGTGCAGATCCAGACAAATGCTGTCATGAAGGATTTTGAATCCAGCATAGCCATATTTTCTAATACATTAAAGAAGTTATAAATCTTATATATATTTTTTGTGAAAGAGTCTGTTTATACTCCCAAACAGTATGTCAGCACAAGAAATATGAAATAAGTTTTATACAGGGGCAAATGTTTTATGCTCCTTGTGACCTTGGTACAATCATTAAAATCCTGAAAATAGATCTCTTTCTTTTATAATTGTTTCTGGAAGAAATTTATACCTGCCCTTTTGTATTTGCTTAGACAACCTCTGGACAGTATTAGGGAAGTTTTTTTGTTTGTTTGTTTTTGCTTTTTGTTTGTTTGTTTTTGTTTTTTGTTTGTTTCCCCCTCTAGTACCCTGGCTTTCACAAGTCATTTTCATTCTTTTCCCAGATTAGCTGACTGTCAATGAATGCCACTCTGTACTGAATCATCAGTATGGAATGGTTGCAATCCAATTACTTGTCAGGGAATATAACCTCAAATCTGCTATTGCTCAATATTTATGAAAAGCACAGTTGAGAGAACACAATATTTATGGGAAAATTTCTGAATGGTAAGCAGCAGACTCATATCTCTAAATGCTCTAATAGCTACCCATAAATTATTCCACAGTATAAGTGCACTAGCAGCTTAGACCACGTAATTTTACCACCTCCTAGTACAACAGCATTTACAGAATTGCCTTTTGGCGAAATGCCATCATCATACAGTGAGGGACAGTAAAAGAAACATCCCTAAGTTATTTGTTGCTTTGACGTTACATACCACTTTTCCTGTGACAGATCCGCAGAGAAATGTCTCTCTGATCCCCATATCAGACAAAGGTGTGCATGGTAACCGGATTGCTTTTGGGTCATGCACCCTCTGATTCATACGCTTCCTTGCTTCTCAAAAGAAGGGTCCTGGAACTACATCCCTGTACAGAAAACCAGAGAATAAATATTGAATATGGATATTCTCCTGGGAAAATTAATTTCACTCAAATATTTAGAAAAAGCATTTTGAATTTTTGTGCTCTCAAAACACTTTGTCACACATGGACATAAATAAATTAATCAAAATTCTTCATGTCTTCAGTTTGATAATTCACTACTTTTGGTTTGTAGTTTATTCTGTTCCACAAACATCTTAAAAGCATAAATTTAAAGCATAAGCTTAAAGCCAGATAAAACACACAGGATAATTTAGAATATAAAGAAGATACAGAATAATAAAGTTTAGGACAGACATGGACTAATTCCTGATGTAACTTCCAAAAATTTCAATGAGGAATATAAAAGCATTAATCAAGGGCTTCCCCGGTGGTGCAGTGGTTAAGAATCCGCCTGCTAATGCAGGGGACATGGGTTTGAGCTCTGGTCCGGGAAGATCCCACATGCTGTGGAGCAACTAAGCCCATGTGCCACAACTACTGAGCCTGTGCTCTAGAGCCCGCAAGCCACAACTACTGAAGCCCACGCACCTAGAGCCTGTGCTCCACAACAAGAGGAGTCACTGCAATTAGAAGCCCATGCACCGCAACAAAGAGTAGCCCCTGCTCGCTCCAACTGGAGAAAGCCCGTGCGCAGCAACGAAGACCCAACACAGCCATAAATAAATAAATAAATATTTTTTAAAAAGCATTAATCAATTATACCGAGACATTTGGTATAAAACATATGCAAATGCTTACATAAAATATGTATTGAAGTAAAAATGAACTCTGATTCCACTTATACTAAAAACCCTGAAGTCTGACAACCTGAACACATAGTTCTTCAAATATAACTATTTAGCACGTTTTGGCTTCTGGTGCAAAGAAGGACAAAGCAAGTATATTTATGGTAACAGTAAAGAATGACTTCCACAATTGTCATTTTATCATATACTATTTCAAGCTGGAAATTTCACTTACCCACTACAAAACAGAGTGGTAACTATTCTGAATTCACAGGAAAAGATTACTGAATTAAAACTTCAGTGTGAGAGGTAATGAAAACAAGAGGATAGTAAAGGCCTCACAAGACTAAGAATAGGATACTAACAATATGTTGGAATCTTATTAGAATCAAACATCACATTAACAATACCGAATGCAAAAGGATCTATATATTGATTGCTCAGGGCATGTAATTATGAACACATGATTGCAAAACAAATCAAATCAGGCAAAATAGACATTGCCATATACAAAGTCAGAAGTTAACTTCCTTTCCAAATTTTCTCAAAAAATACTCAGGGAGTATTCACCTGGGTTTTTTATTTTATTTTTTTTGATAAAATAATAGGTGAAAAATCATAACATAGTAGTATTGTTTGCTTTACTTATTAGGAATTAAGGTGAGAATAGTTTCCCGGGTTTAAGTGTCATATTTATATATTTTTGTAAATTGTTTCTTCATATTTTCCCATTTTTGTTTTTACTGGATTTCTGTTCCTTTATATCCTGCTTTTAGATTCTTAGTATTTCCAGATATTAATCCTTTTTATGATAAAACCTGCAAATAGTTTCTCCTATCTGTCATTTGATTTTTGTTTTGCTTACATTATTTTTTCTTTCTATTCTAAAAATTTTCCTCCTTTCTAAGTGGTTGAACTTAATTTTTTATTGCATCTAGATTTTTAAGTCATAGTTAAAATACTTGCCATCATAGCTATGTTATAAGAGAATCAACATTATTTTTACATTTATTTTCTTCCAAGACTTGCAGGGCTTTAGTATTTAGATTTAGATTTCTGATACATTTGGAGTAATTCTTTTGTGTGTGGTATGAGTGACGAATTCAGTTATGCCTGTTTCTAAATATCTACTACAGAGATATTGAATAGTATTGTTGTAATATCTAGATCAGATTTTTTTTTGCCAATTGTTTTTGTCAGTATTTAGTAGTCACAACCTCTTTGAAAATGTGATAACAGGAGCTCTCAAACAAAAGAGCATTTTCAGACAACATTTCTACATGTAATTTCAGGAAGTTTTTAGAAATCTTTAAAGCCATTCATGAATCATTGTGATCCACAAACCCTACTGGAACAGGAAAACAGAGGAAAAATTATTTTAATCTTCAGAAAGTATTTTTAGAATAAGCTTCTCCTTTCTATAGATAGATCCAGAGCACACGGTACCGAGTGGTAGTGAAAATGCCTTGTCTTCCAATGCTACATGTTTTCATTGAATATGGGAATAAAAAGTGATAAAATTATAAGGACAATATTGCCCCTAGAAAAATGAGCTCATTTTGCCACTGAATCTTCATATTACCATCAAAGTAATTTTAAATGTTTCTCATTAAAACCCAAGTTATGGGACTGTGCATATTAATGACAAAAGTGTTCTAATACAAATCTGTGGTGGTTCTTGCAATCTGCATATAAAAATTCTGAATGCTGTACATTTAAATATGAAAATAAATCTAGAAATAAAAATCAGTCAATTCAGGATTTAACTTATATGTATGTGCTACTTTTTAAACTTATTTTAAAATTTTCTACAATTTTTTCTATAAAAAGTATCTATTTTTCCAGTCAATCAGTATCATTTATGAATTGCTGCTTTTTACCTTTAGTTAAATAACTATATGTTGGAAGCTGGTTCTTGACCAATAATTTGTGTTCAGTTAGTGAGTTCTGTAGTAGATAAGAGACTAAGTCAATCAAAAAATAATATTCAAAGGATCAGTTTTTCCTTATGTGAATACAATTTCTTTGTCTCTTCCAGGTAACATGAGTTCTAGTCAGCCAAAACTGTACCATATATACACTGGCCTTTCAAATAATTTCCATGTATGCAGGCTTGCTAAACAGAAACTATTTCTTATAATGACTTTCATATAGTATATCCTTAAGGATCACCTTCACGGGTAAATTGAAATCTAACATAAAAAACAGATACAAATACAAATATGGGACACTAATTTTTCCTTTATTACGCTTATTAAGTATAATAGAAAAGAAAAAGTTAACTAGATCCATTACGTCCAAATAGTATTTACTAGAACTGCTCAACCTATCAGCTTTGACAGTTGCCTCATTTTGACAGCGTGATTCATACCACTTTGCTTTTGTCTGGCTCAATAGATTTTACAATGCAGGCACAGTAAAATGTACTTTGTAGTAAGCAACTCCTTGATCTCAGAAGAACTCCTAACAAGTCACTTCCGCTGTGTTAAATAACAATGCCTGTAATTCTTTTTTCTTCCAATACATTTCTGTGGGTTTCTAAAATATAAAATCAAGCTGTGAAATTATATGGATACACAGATCTTCATTTTTGTGTTTTTCGCTATAAAGGGGGCAGGAAAATCTCTCTCCTTTGATTTATATATATATATTTTTTCATTTATGAATTAGATCCCTCTGGCTTGCTCAAAGAATTTTATCTAAATCTCTTTATCACTCATAATAATGTGGAATGTTGGGATGAAAATCACTCAATTAGTTTTTATTTCAATAACTAGAATACATAGAATTGACATTTTTTAAACTTGTGAGCAAGGCATAAACAAAGCCAAGCCCAGACTTTCCCATCAAAATTAATTCTTGATGAAGCCGTCTCTAAGAGAAACTATCTGCACAAAAGAATCGTATAAGCTTTCAAAAACTAAAGGTTTTCAAATTCTTAGGCTCCACTCAAAATCAGGTGAAGAAGTCTCATGAATCAAGGTCCAGTAATCTGAACTTAGAAGTAGTTCTTCCCATAATTCTGATGCTCCTCTTCTTCCCATAAAGGATCCTGCCTTCTAGTGATCATACAATTACCACTTAATCATTCTTCGTCTTCCAGAGATACACAGGAAATAAAAAGAGAATTTACAATCCCAAAACACAATAATACTGGCTTTATCTTTGCCTTTTGTTGTTAACTGTACCAGAATTCCTTATTTCTTCTTCTGGCTTCAAATTAGTGTCTCTTGTCCTTTTATTTCATACCGAAGGAATCCCTGCAGCATTTCTTGTTGGGCAGGTCTGCTAGTCACAAACTCCCTCAGCTTGGTTTATCTGAGAATGTCTTAATTGATCCCTCATTGTAAAGGATAGTATAGCCAGATGTAGAATTCTTGCTTGACAGTTGTATTTTTTTTTTCTTCTTTAGCACTTGAAGCACATCATCACACTCCCTTCTGGCCCTTATAGTTTCTGTTCAGAAATCAGACTTTAATCTTTTGAGGGTCCCTTATACTGATGAATTGCTTCTCTCTTGCCGCTTTCAAGATTTCTTGAGGGGCTCTGTCTTTTGATAATTTGATTATAATATGTCTCAGCATGGTTCCCTTCGCATTTATTATTCTTGAAAGTTGTAAGCTGCTTGAATATAGACATTTGTGTCTTTTATCAAACTTGAGAAGTTTTCTGCCATTATTTCTCAAATCTTTGTGAGCTTTTCTCTCTCTCCTTTACTTCTAAGATTCGTTTTATGTGTATGTTGTTATGCTAGATGGTGTCACAGAGGTCTCTTAGGCTCGGTTCATTTTACTTCATTCTTTTTTCTTACTGCTCTTCAGAGTAAATAATTTCAACTTACCTATCTTCAAATTCACAGATTTTTTCTTCTACCTATGCAAACCTGCTCTTGATACCCTCTAGTGAGTTTTTCACTTCAATTATTGTACTTGTTCAGCCCCAGATTTTTTATTTAGTTTCTTTTTATATTTAATATCTCTTTATTGAAATTCCCGATTTGTTCACACATTATTCTCCTGGTTTCCTTTAACTCTTTGTCCGTGGTTTCTGTTAGTCTTTGAACATATATAAGATAGTTGATTTAAATCCCATGTGTATTTCCACAGGGACATTTAAGTTATTTTTTCTCTGATAGCCCTTATTTTTTGTTTCTTTGTATGCTTCCTAATGTTTTGTTGAAAACTTGACCTTTTGGATATTATAATGCAGTAACTCTAAAAGTCAGATTATTTCCCCTCCTCAGGGTTTGTTTGTGTCTTGCTTTGCTCTGTGGCTGTTTGTTTCTAAACTATTCTTGTAAAGTCTATATTCTGTGTCATGTGTGGCCTCTGAATTCTCGGTTCCTTAGCTTGTCAGCTAGTGTTTTGACAAAGATTTTCATCAATTCCAGGAGCCAAAAAAAGATGAAGATAGATATATGGAAAAGAAAAAAGAAACCTCTATAGTCCCTGAAAATTGGCTCTGTGCTCGGCCACTTCAACACTTAGCCAGTCTATTTTCTATTTACAAATCTGTCTTAGCTTTCAATTCTTACTTTCACTGAGTCCATAGATCAGCCATCCATGGGTGAAAACTTAGTGTCTTTCTGGCCTTTTCTGAACATGTGTACTACTTTGGGCATGCATGTGGCTTTTTAAATCCCCCTGCATACACAAGTGCTTTTGAGTGCCTTAATTTCACAGACACTTTCTCCCCAACTTTCCCCCCAGGTTTTCAGTGCTCTTATTTTCCTCAACTGCAATATTTTGCCCCAGGTGGCTACATACTGTTTTTTCCTATTATTTTGTTCTCAAGGAATTCTCACCACTTTTTCAACTTTCATGGGTTCTGAGTTAGCTGAAACAAAGACAAGCTCCTTGTATCACCCTTTTAAGTAGTGTCCCCAGACATAGTAGAACAGACAAACACAATTCATTGAACGTAAAGTCGGCTCTTCTCCCTTCAGAACCCGTGACCAGCATCCCATACTAGGAACACAGGCCTCCATCCTCAAGATCACCACTGAGCCAGGGGTGGGGTTGGGGTAGAAGCAAGCACAAAGGTCACAAAGCTTCCCTACTATCTGAAGTTGCCTTTGTGTTGATTCAGCACTATCTTGGTTCCTGTAAACCTCTGACTGCTTTCCAGAGTTCTGACAAAGTTTATTCATAGAATGTTTGCTGGATTTTTTTAATCTTTTTATGGAAGGATAGGCCCATGGAGCTACCTAGTCTGCTATTTTCTATGATGTCACCTACCCTGTAGACTTTTAATTCAGAAAACACATTTTTTCTTTTTCATCTCTTGTTTGTGGAAATGAAAACAAAGTAAAATTTTATTTACTTTTTTCTGTTGCTGGTAAGAAATGGAAGTGATTGAGAGGATCTTTTCCTGCACTTTGCTCCGTTTTTTGTTTGTTTGTTTTTAAGTGGAGGGCTATTTGTGAGCTTTTAATTTACCCCCTTCCCTGTCCACCACTTGCCTTTTCCCTTATATGATACACACACTATTTATCCATAAATGGCTATGGATAGGAGCAGTAAGGAAATGTTCCTGATTAGGCCTGGTGGACTACAAAAATGTATTATGCTCTTTCGGAAATATAGTTGTCAAGTTTATTTAAAAAATGAAAGCTATAAAATATGAACCTCCACCATTTTCCTTATTTCCTATATAAGTTAACCACAGACACTCCCCTTCTTTCTTTTTAATCTTGGAGAACTGGCTGTACTCCTTAACTTCAAAGTCAATCTCTACCACTGTTTTTTATCTAGTTACTTCCATTGCTCTCCAGGTTTCAAAACAGTACCTGCTCTTTAAAAAAACTGATCACGTGCTTATGCTGTCCTGGTTGTATGAGTAATAATCAACTACCTAATGTGTATATATGCCTTTCAAAAGTAAGGAAATAATAATCAATCAGAAATATTTTTGTTATTTTATAATTTTATAAAATAAATAATTACTTTTCTCCTAGTACACTCTAAAGCATTAAGAAAGTAACTCAGGGCTTCCCTGGTGGCGCAGTGGTTGAGAGTCCACCTGCCGATGCAGGGGACACGGGTTCGTGCCCCGGTCCGGGAAGATCCCACATGCTGAGGAGCGGCTATGCCTGTAAGCCATGGCCACTGAGCCTGCGCATCCGGAGCCTGTGCTCTGCAACGGGAGAGGCCACAGCAGTGAGAGGCCCGCGTACCGCAAAAAAAAAAAAAAAAGAAAGAAAGTCAGATTTTTCTTTTAAGTAAGTTTTAGAAGTCTGAATTTGTCTTTTGGAGTCATTGTAGCAAAAACTTTAATAACTTTTAATCAAAATTTTATTATTCTTAAATGTTGGATTAAAATCCTTTAAAACTGAGCTTACCTCATTACAGAAGGAATTAGCTCTGCCCTGAATTTTGCTTTTTTTAAAATTTAATTTTATTTATTTTTTTATACAGCAAGTTCTTACTAGTTATCCATTTTATACATATTAGTGTATATATGTCAATCCCAATGAATTTTGCTTTTTGACTTAAATAAAAATGTATTATTGTCTAAAATTATAGGTGATCTGATTATATTTACTTAGTTTTTAAAATCTTAGAATACATTTTAAAAATAATCAGTCTATCACTGTAAATAATAAAATTATATCTTCATTTAAAAAGTATCTAGTTCTTAAAATTATATATTCACAGTTTTGTAAAATATGGGGCATATTTAATAATGTATTATAGAATATTTAAATTAATTTTAAGCACTGAAATAAATCTATTTTTATTATTAAGAAATGTTTATATAAACCAAAATATTTATAATTTCTCATAGTACTATTGAATTTGTAATAAAATTAAAGAATATGTATGTATATATGCAATCATATATATCATTTATACACACACACATGCACACATATATATACAGACAGGATACTTTATTAATCAATACATTTACTACTATACATGAGTTAGTAATTATTTCTTAGTTTGATTTGTTAAATATTTCTAGTATTTTCCATTTCTTAGACAGAATAAATTATAATTTATTTACTTCATTATTAAAATAGTCTTTCAGGAATTGTATAAAGTCCTGGGACACAAAAAATAAAAATGAAACCTAATGCTCATTCTAATATTAGTTACCTGACATTGTGGATACATTGCGGATCTATTGCTGCTAATTTGGATGTGCTTTTCAGTACTAGTTTATTATTTCAGTTTGAAATATGTGAGGTTTATACAGTTACCATATTTTAAAGCTCCTTCATATCGTATTTATCAAATGGATTTTGTAGCCTTGAGAAAGGTCATTAAAAGTCAGGATAATTCTTAGCTCTATATGGAAACCAAGATCTTCCAAACTAAATATACTAATTAGGATTAAATTGTTAATATATACCTCAACCATCCTCCTTTAAACATTTTTTGAAAAGAATGAAAGAAAAAAGCACACTAAACATTTAAAATCTGAAATATTATTTTTTTACCTTAAACTACATGTTTAAGATATACTTTTTTTGTTTTGAAATAAGACTCTTATGAGGGAATTGTCCCAGTGCAAAAAATATATCTAAATATGGAAAGAAAATATGGATCAAAACCTTTAATATTAATAATCTATGCCATCAAGAAAGCCTATTTTTGTTTGCAGATATTGCTATGAACAAATGCAAGGGTAGGTTGTGCAGTCTTTTCTGAGTTTTCGCTGAACTTGGTTAGGAATTGCAGAGGATGGCTAGTGTCACTTCACATGTATTTTTTGTTTGGTATAATCTATTGATGATTGTGAATAGAGTTATCAGTAACAACTCTTTCCCCAGGGATAAACTAAGCGAACAACAAAACATGATGATAAACTGTGATCAAGGTTAAATGAACTCTCCAGCATTGCACGGAAAGTTCCTCTGAAGCCAAATCACTAAGCGCCAAGTGCCAATACCTGATTAAAATCTGGAGAAGGCCTGCAGGGGCTGGCTGAGCAGGGATACCTGGTGCTGAGATAAGTGGAACCCTGGAAAGAGAGAGAGACAGATGAGCATTTGGAACCGTGGTACTCATTTCTGTCAATCTGATTGTTAACAAGGATTACTCGAGAACACAGCAGAGAAAACTACCGCAGTGAAAAGGATTAGAAACTTTACTGCAGTCAGCCTCCTGCCACTTTTACCTAATGCATCTGCCATCAGTAGTCTTATTCAATGTCTTTGAGAATTCTATTTCTAATATTTTAGAAAATTCTTATTTCAAGGTCATTTAATTTTTTTCTAAAGAAGTGTAATGTTTAGCCATATTTTACTATTTTCCAGGTTCAGGTAAATTTGAGTAAATAGTTCACATCATTTTTATACGTTACAAGGAAAATTTTGAGATTGCAGTGTATTTTGACAACTGAAGTGTTTTTTAATTTAAAAGTAATCAAATTCTTGAAATTTCATTTTTTGAAAAGATATCAGCTGATGCTTAGAAAGTATCTAATTCAGTCTCAAACGTGGTGTGAAAATTCTATATTGTCTCAGATAAGTGGCAATCCAAATTCTACCTAAACATATTCAGAGACAGAAAAATCAAGGCTTAAATGGGCAGTACATTACTTCTTCAGAAAGCTCTACATTTTAGAAGATTCTACTGTACTGAGTAAAAATTTAAGTTCCTATAATCCCTACTCATTGATGTTAGTTCTGCCCTCTAGAGTTAAAAGAGAAACTCACTTCTACGTATATATCTGCAAATACTGAAACAATTGTCCTGACTATTCTTTCTTATAGGCCTAATAGAATTACTTTTTTTTTTTAACTTATTTTTTGTAATTTGTATACCATGGCTTGTAGTTTCATCACTTACGCACGTATGTGCCAAAAATATTGTTTACTTTTGCTTTAACTTTATACAAAACCATCTAACTATGTGAAATATTCTGGCACTTTACTTTCATGAATTATACATCTCTAAGGTTCTTCTATATTGGTTAAATGTAATTTTAGTTATTACATTTTCCTTGCTGTATAATATTAAATCATATGACTACACAACATCTTGCTGTTTTCGTTATATTTTGCAGTTACGAGAACAGTTTTCAAGTTTTTCGCACTTATGCAGAGTGGTTCTGTATATCTTAGTACACTCTGCAAGGCTTCCTACTTGATATAAATCTAGAAGTGTAATGTGTAATTGCTAGGCCTTTGGCGAGGCCAATGTTCAGTGAATATTGGTTTTGAGCTTTCATACAGAGTGTTATCCATTATCAGCTGCTGATGGTTAAACCAAGAGTGCTTCAGTTTTGCTATTTCTGTATTTCAAAATAAGTATAATAATGTATATAAAATTTAGGGGAAAATGCCCACAGGAATGACACAACATTATAAGCCATCACTCTACACTTTTAAGAAAATGGGGACTCTTTTATGGTAGGAAGGCTTCTTTTGAATAATACTTAACTGACATGATAATCTGTTATCAAAGTAAGAAAAGAGCCACAAAATAATTTCTTCAAAACATGCTAGGACGAAGTGAGAGAGTGACATGGACTTACAAATACTACCAAATGTAAAATAGATAGCTAGTGGGAAGCAGCTGCACAGGGAGATCAGCTAGGTGGTTTGTGACCACCTAGAGGGGTGGGATAGGGAGGGTGGGAGGGAGGGAGCCGCAAGAGGGAGGAGACATGGTGCTATATGTATATGTATAGCTGATTCACTTTGTTATAAAGCAGAAACTAACACACCATTGTAAAGCAATTAAACTCCAATAAAGATGTTAAAAAAATGCTGAAATTGAAAAGGTTAAAGGATACTAAGCTATGTGGACCAGGATCTTATGCGATCTCCTTCATGCACATTTCTTCTCCTTTACATTGTTCTTTTCTTTCGTGAGAAATATTCCACTTACTGCTATGTTTCCTACTCTTACTGTCTAATCAATAATTTATTAAAAGCCATTGAAGAGAATGAGGTCAAAGACAAAGTTCTTTATTAGATGCCCTCATGTTGATATCAATCTATTCATTAATATCCTAAAGACATTCATGGGAACAGAACCTATTCATAGGAACTGTCTATTAAATTAGCTAAGCATGTTGTAAGAGAAACAATACTTTGAATTTTTTCCAATGAGAAATCTAACAAATGGTCTAGCTAAATTCAGCATTCATTACATTAAAAATGGAGCCACGATTTCCAAGTCCAATTACTAAAAATTGAATATGTTTGGGAGTATTTATTCTTAAGGAACACATTCTGCACCCTTGGACCTTCACTTAACTAGATACATGAATAAAACTTCTAATAAATCATTATATTTCTTATGAATTGGAGTAACAATTTTCAGTTGTAAGAAAATTTCAAAATTTTCTTAATTTTGAAGTTCTAGACACCTATCAACTTGTCTCCTAATATCTCTTACTTTATTCAAGATTTACATAGATTGTCAGCAACCATTTATCAAGCTGATCTAAAACATTGTTTAAGGTTGTGGAATTAAATCATGGTGGAAAGATTATTTGAAATGGTTACAGCAATTCAAAATAAATTAATTAATTCATCTCCTATGTTGGTCCTTCTTTATGGTCCTATGGTAAAAGATGTGTTTGCAGTAACAGTACAAGGTCTCCATCTCTGAGATATTTTATTAAGTGAAAAAAGGGAGTATAACATGTAGAATGGGATATATACATTTATAAACACAACTATGCATTGATTATAATAGTGCCTCATTGACTACCTTTTGAGAAGAGTTGAGAATCTCAAGAGAATGTTTAAACATTTGAATTCTTCATGAAAGAATGAGAAATTTATAATTGAATGTTAATTGTTACAAACTCCATTTCCGCATTAAATTTAAATGTAAAATGGTATTTGGATAATTTAGAAGTGCTCAGAAAGCAAGTTAACAAATTGAGGATAGGACTGTTAAAAGCAAAGTACATAGAATTTTATGGAAAAATGAGAAAAAAACAGGATAGACCAAAACAGATTCATCTGAGCTAAGTTTAGAATCAAGAGGAAGTAATCAGCTTTTAAAATAAGGTGATGCATTTTCTTTACTTTTAGATGAATCCATATTTATGGAGTTAAATATAAAATAAGATGCAGTTCTGGTAGCTGCTTCAGAACTAAAAATAAGAAGATCCTGGGACTTAGCTGACAATCCTGTAGTTAAGACTCTGTGCTCCCAATGCAGGGGACACAGGTTTGATCCCTGGTCAGGGAACTAAAATCCCGCATGCTGCAAGGCATGAGCTAAATAAATAAAATTTGAAAAAACAAAAGAAGATCTTGCACTCCAATATTCACAGCAGTGTTATTTACAATAGCCAATAATGTAAGCAATCCAAGTATCCATCAACAGATGAATGGATAAAGAAGATGTGGTATATATATATATACATAGTATATATATACCAACATATAATGGGATATTACTCAGCTATAAAAATAATGAAATTCTGCCATGTGCAAAAAATTGGATGGGGGGCTTCCCTGGTGGCGCAGTGGTTGAGAGTCCCCCTGCCGATGCGGGGGACACGGGTTCGTGCCCCGGTCCGGGAAGATCCCACATGCCGCGGAGCGGCTGGGCCTCTGAGCCATGGCCGCTGAGCCTGCGCGTCCGGAGCCTGTGCTCTGCAACAGGAGAGGCCACAATGGTGAGAGGCCCGCGTACCGCAAAAAAAAAAACAAAAAAAAAACAACAACAACAAAAAGCTTCATTACTTCTTCAGCATCACTAGATTTTTTGCTTTTTTACATACATGTTATACTTTCCTTTTAATACCTATTTTCATGTTAAAATGTAAGGCTTATCAGACAATTATTTTCAAGTATGCCAAAATCAATCAATACAATTTTTATTTATTTGTGTGTCTAATCTTATTAAATCTAAATATTCCTAGGTAGAAAAAATGTACATAATGAATGGCTATAAATAGCAACCATAATTATATGTTTTCAATATTATTTTTAAATTTGCCATTAAGAATATCTTTAAACCAATTAAACACCATCCAATTTTTAAACAAATCATGCTTTCTTATTGTTTTTATTTTATCATTATAAAGGTACTCACAAGAAAACCTCAAATCTTTTAATTTTCACAAACATTGATAATTCAAATAATTATTTAAAACAAGAGGTACATTGAAACTACTAAGCTATAAACTTAACCAGGAACTTCCTACTCCAATAGTCCATTCTTCATTCATTGTTTTAAAATAAATATTGAGGATTTGTTTTTGTAAGGCACTATGTTTGGCAATATGCAGAATAAAATAATGACTCTTAAGGTCTTTGCCATTACAGGCTAAGATGAGAAAAATGTACCCAAATGATAACAATACACTACAGAATGATTCATTTAAAAGTAGTAAAAATTAGAAATTCTACCACAAATCAAAGGTGAGTAAGCATGGAAAAAATAATCAGTATTTAACAATACATGAAATAAAGAACAATTCATTTAACACTAAAACCCTACAGTATGTAATTTGATACGCTTTCGATTTTTAAAGCTATTAAATGCCTTGAAATTGCTTAAGTTCATCAGAGCAAATGTTAATTATTATTATGCCACATAAATACAAGACTAGGCTTTGGAATGAGATTCAGTTTTGGTTTTGTCTTTGTCAACTGTGTAACCACTCAGGAAATTAGATATTGTTTGTACTATTCCTGTTACTAATGATAATTAAACATAATGCAATTTCAGTCCGTACAACTTTGGAGAAGATAGAGTTTGCCTGCATAGCTCAAGGCATAAGAACGTCAATTCTTTTTATTAATATGGATTATATAACTATACACTGCTGATGCATTTTAATGCACAAGAAATAACTTTTATATATTTCATGAAATGTATTATTAATCTTTTGAAACATGGTGGTGATCATCAATATTTTTTGTCACTCTCTATTTTGAAATATTGGCAGGCTGACATTAAATACGCCTTTCCTATATATTACCATTAAGTACCATCACCTCTATGGATATTTCTCTCTCTCATATTGGGGAAAAGAAACTAATTTATATTCTTCCATTTTTATCTTCTGCCTATATATGCAATACTACTCATTTGAGAAACTCACTATTTTTGCATTTTAGTGGCCAAGTAAAATCAACCATAGCTCTGTAAAACTGCCTTCTTTCCAGATATTTCCAACCCCTCCCGAAAATTTTCAGTAAGCATATAAGAGTTTTTTTTAAAAACACATTGTCTTAGGGTTTTTTCATTATTTTATTTATTTATTTATTTTTGGCTGCGTTGGGTCTTTGTTGCTGCTCGCGGGCTCTCTCAAGTTGTAGAGAGCGGGGGCCACTCTTCATTGCGGTGCATGGGCTTCTCATTGTGGTGGCTTCTCTTGTTGCAGAGCACGGGCTTCAGGCACGTGGGCTTCAGTGGTTGTGGCACGTGGGCTCAGTAGTTGTGGTTTGGGGGCTCTAGCACGCAGGCTCAGTAGCTGTGGTGCACGAGCTTAATTGCTCCACGGTATGTGGGATCTTCCTGGACCAGGGCTCGAACCCGTGTCCCCTGCATTGGCAGGCGGATTCTTAACCACTGTGCCACCAGGGAAGCCCAAGGTTAAATACATATTTATGTGGAAGGAGAATATTTCTGCTGGTAGTAAATGAATCTAACATGGCATTTCCCTACGTGACCTACTGCATATAAAGCACCTCTGGATTTCCAAGGCAAGGGAGATAAGAAAGACAACAAGGAAAGAGCAAGAGAGAAAGGAGTGACTGCTGATCACCTGCTCTTAACCTTGTTTTTTCTTCTAAATTACGAACAGTCAGATCGTTCTTTAATTCACTGCAACATCACTAAGAGATCATCTATTTCGTCTATTAATATGTTCTCCTGACCAAACAGTTTATCCCAAAACTGTAAGTGACAGAAATTTATTTAAAGACTACTGAGTTAATATCTTAGAAAAGGAGATCAAATGTCCTTTCCTTTCATCTGAAAGTATTGCCTTTTGGATCTATCAAAGGCAAAGGAATATTTGAATTTAATTATCTCTGCAGAAAGGTTAATATCACAACTTTGTTTCTATCTTTTCTTCTTCTTCTTCTTTTGTTTGATTCTTTTTCCTTTATCCTCTTTTAAAGATGCATGAATTTGTTCTGGAAGCATGATAAGCCTTGGAGACAATCAAATCTGTACTGAATCTGACTTTACTATTTTAACCATTGTGACACCTCAAGAGGTTGCCTAAAATTCTAGTTTAGATAAATGCCTTGCTAATAAAATAGTTGTAGTGAAAATTTTACAAACATGCTGCTTCAAGGTTAAGAATAAAAAGAGTGTTTTTCTTCTAGCACATTATGACCTCTATTCAAATGAAAATATCTGAAAAGAGTAAAACTCACTGTTATCAGATTTTTGATAGAATGATCCAAATATTGATCCAAATGTTTCTAAAGTTATTTTTAGAAACATCAATAAATGTAATCTTCTAGCAACAACAAATCATTACTGCAGACAAGCATGCTTTTCTTTCTTTTGTTATTTTCCTATAACCATACAAATGTCCCTTTTATTTTTAGCTGCTGAGTGAGAAATTTCTTAAAGAAATGTCACATCTCTCTTCCTCACAGTGGTGAAATATATGTTTTTCTCTCATTGATGATATTTTCACAGCATGTTTATTAAATTCAGAATGTAAAACAAGTAAAATGAAAACATTAATTCAGTAAATCTCAGGTAAGTGTGACTAAATAATTTTAAAGTCAAGTAATGCAACACATTTAAAATAATACATTCTTTAGCTTCCCAACTCAAAAATATTTAGTGAGCACATGTTATTGACTGATATTGGAAAACTCAAGGGGGTAAAAGGATGAATTAGACATAGCTGAGACTTGAAGTGACAGACAGGTATGAACAATATGAAAATAACTCAAAGTGTTACAGGGGCTCTGATGAAAGTATCTAGAGTGTAGTATATTAATGAAGGGAGTAGAAATCAGGAAAAAGCTATACTCTAGGAGAAGGGAAAAAAACACTTGTGAAGGCCACATCCCAGAGACACAGTCCCACTGAAGACTGACTTAATTAGGATATAGGACACTGCCACCTACAGCCCCCACAAGCTGCCAGCCCACCAGCACACCTCCAGCACAGAAACAGTGAACTAAAGATGAATTATATACATGGTACAGACTTCCTTTGCAGAGCAGTCAAAGTGGAATCCATAAAACCAACAGGAGAGACAAAAACAAGGACCTTAGAAAAAACTGAAATCTCTGGCACCTATAGCTATGATAACATTAAACACAGCCAAACATCTAGCCCGATTAATATAAATCTGCCTCACATTGGAGGCCTATTTACCTGATAACCTTTTGACTGTGCTCTGTAGTCTGGGAGTCATAATCTGCAAACTATATTTCTACCTTTGCCAGGTGTGCTTCTCATAGGTAGTGCCAGTAGAGCACCAGTGGGAGACTAGAAAACAGGAGAGGGAAGAAAGGACTTGCTCCTCCGTATTTGCCATCTGGTTCTGCGAGCTTGTCCCAGTAGGAGAGATTGGTTCCAGTTAGATTCTTACACCGAGCACTTCCAGAACCAGTCTCAGACGTACCAGAAGATGGGCAACACCCTATCAGTAGGCCCACAGGTTTCCACTTCTGAGCTCCTGAATTATCATCAGAGATCTGAGTTTCTGCTCTGCATTGGCTTTCCCCTAACCATCCCTCTTGAGATAATCCTTTTTGTAGAAGATGATCTGTAACTATGATAAACTGGTTCTATACTGGCTTTCAAATATTGTGAAAGCAACAAAGACAAGCTCTTTTCTATTATACTCACTCATTAACCCTCCAAAAATTCCTCCTGTCCTCAAAGTAAACATACACAATTGTGTCAAATATTTATTTGCTTTGGTAACACTACAATTGAACAACGTGTGTACCTTAAAAATTTTAGAATTGGATGTAATATTTATGATATATTATAATCTGTTAACAGTAACCCTATATTTCCCAGAAATGATCAAGAAACTATAATTTTCTAAATAAACTACCAGACTTCAAATGTTTTAGGAAAAGTAAGAATGCTCAGCATACTTTCACTTGAACCAAAAGTAAAATAGTGCTGTGATCAGTGATTTTCATAGAGAAAAAAACTTGTAAACAATATTTTATTTGATTCCTTATGTCTAATATTTCTGAAAGTACTGAACTACTCAAAAATAATAACATTAAAAATGATGCTTTGGGCTTCCCTGGTGGCGTAGTGGTTGAGAATCTGTCTGCCAATGCAGGGGACACGGGTTTGAGCCCTGGTCTAGGAAGATCCCACATGCCGCTGAGCAACTAGGCCCGTGAGCCACAACTACTGAGCCTGCGCATCTGGAGCCTGTGCTCCGCAACAAGAGAGGCTGCGACAGTGAGAGGCCTGCACATCGCGATGAAGAGTGGCCCCCACTTGCCACAACTAGAGAAAGCCCTCTCACAGAAATGAAAACCCAACACAGCCAAAAATTAATTAATTAATTAAAAAATGATGCTTTGTGAATAATTTGACTATTCCTATCAAACATGTCAAAGGGCTTTGTAAATTCACTTCTGACTTGGTGATCAATATTTCTGAAACTGTGCTGACTGGACAAAGAAATTTATATTCAAAAGTACACAACTGGGGGGACCTTCATGATGAAGGAGAAGTAAGACATGGAGATCACCTTTTTCCCCACAAATACATCAAAAATACACCTACATGTGGAATAACTCCTACAGAACACCTACTGAATGCTGGCAGAAGACCTCAGACTTCCCAAAAGGCAAGAAACTCCCCATGTACCTGGGTAGGGCAAAAGAAAAAAGAAAAAAACACAGACAGAAGAATAGGGATGGGACCTGCACCTCTGAGAGGGAGCTGTGAAGGAGGAAATGTTTCCACACACTAGGAAGCCCCTTCACTGGTGGAGACAGGGGGTGGGCAGAGGGGGAAGCTTTGGAGCCACGGAGGAGAACGCAGCAACAGGAGTTCAGAGGGCAAAGCGGAGAGATTCCTGCACAGAAGATCGGTGCCGACCAGTGCTCACCAGCCCCAGAGGCTTGTCTGCTCACCCGCCGGGGCAGGTGGAGGCTGGGAGCTGAGGCTCTCGCTTTGGAGGTCAGATTCCAGGGAGAGGACTGGGGTTGGCTGTGTGAACACAGCCTGAAGGGGGCTAGTGCACCACGGCTAGCCGGGAGGGAGTCTGGGAAAAAGTCTGGAACGGCCTAAGAGGCAAGAGACCATTGTATTGGGGTGAGCAAGGAGAGGGATTCAGAACACCACCTAAACAAGCTCCAGAGACGGGCGCAAGCTGTGGCTATCAGTGCAGACACCAGAGGTGGGCATGAAACACTAAGGCTGCTGCTGCAGCCACCAAGAAACCTGTGTGCAAGCACAGGTCACTCTCCACACCTCCACTCCCGGGAGCCTGTGTAGCCCGCCACTGCCAGGGTCCTGTGATCCCGGGACAACTTCCCCAGGAGAACACACGGCACACCTCAGGCTGGTACAATGTCACGCTGGCCTCTGCCACTGCAGGCTCACCCCGCATTCCGTACCCCTCCCTCCCCCTGCCTGAGTGAGCCAGAGCCCCCGAAGCAGCTGCTCCTTTAACCCCATCCTGTCTGAGCAAAGAACACATGCCCTGAGGCGACCTACACGCAGAGGTGAGGCCATTCCAAAGCTGAATCCCAGCAGCTGTGTGAACAAAGAAGAGAAAGGGAATTTCTCTGTGCAGCCTCAGGAGCAGCGGATTAAATCTCCACAATCAACCTGATGCACCCTGCATCTCTGGAATACCTGAATAGACAACGAATCATCCAAAAATTGAGGCGGTGGACTTTGGGAGCACCTGTAGACTTGGGGATTACTTTCTGCATCTAATTTGTTTCTGGTTTTATGTTCATCTTAGTTTAATATTCAGAGCTTACTGTCATTGGTAGATTTGTTTATTGCTTTGGTTGCTCTCTTCCTTTTTTTTATATATATGTATATATATTTCTTTTTCCTTTTTCTCTTTTAGTCAGTGTGTATGTGTATGCTTCATTGTATAATTTTGTCTATATAGCTTTGCTTTTACCATTTGTCCTAGGGTTCTGTCTGTCCAGATTTTAGGGTTTATTTTTACTATAGTTTGTAGCACTTGTTATCATTGGTGGATTGGTTCTTTGGTTTGGTTGCTCTCTTCTTTCTTTCTTCTTTTAATTACCTTATTATTGTTTTAATTTTAATTTTAATAACTTTATTTATTTTATTTGTTTCTTTCTTTTTTTTCCCTCCCTTTTCTTCTGAGCCATGCGGCTGCCAGGGTCTTGGTGCTCCAGCCAGGTGTCAGGTCTGAGACTCTGACAGGGGAGAGCAGAGTTCAGGACACTGGACGACAACCAGAGACCTCCTGGCTCCACGTAATAGCAAATGGCAAAAGCTCTCCAAGAGATCTCCATCTCAACACTAAGACCCAGCTCCACTCAACGACCAGCAAGCTACAGTGCTGGACACCCTATGCCAACCAAGTAGCAAGACAGGAACACAATCCCACCCATTAGCAGAGAAGCTGCCTAAAATCATAATAAGGTCACAGACACTCCGAAACACCAAACGTGGTCCTGCCCATCTGAAAGACAAGACCCAGACTCAACCACCAGAACACAGACAACAGTCCCCTCCATTAGGAAGCCTACACAAACCACTGAACCAACTTTAGCCACTGGGGGCAGACAACAAAAGCAATGGGAACTACAAACCTGCAGCCTGCGAAAGGAGACCCCAAACACAGTAAGATAAGCAAAATGAGAAGACAGAGAAATACACAGCAGATGAAGGAGCAAGATAAAAACCAACCAGACCAAACAAATGAAGAGGAAATAGGCAGCCCACCTGGAAAAGAATTCAGAGTATAGATGATTCAAAATCCTGGAAATAGGATGGAGAAAATACAACAAACATTTAACAAGGATCTAGAAGAAATAAAGAGCAAACAAACAATGATGAACAATACAATAAATGAAATTTAAAATTCTCTGGAAGGAATCAATAGTAGAATAACTAAGACAGAAGAACGGATAAGTGACCTGGAAGATAAGATAGTGGAAATAACTACAGCAGAGCAGAATAAAGAAAAAAGAATGAGGGGCTTCCCTGGTGGCGCAGTGGTTGAGAGTCCGCCTGCCGATGCAGGGGACGCGGGTTTGTGCCCCAGTCCGGGAGGATCCCACATGCCGCGGAGTGGCTGGGCCCGTGAGCCATGGCCGCTGAGCCTGTGCTCCGCAGCGGGAGGGGCCACGGCAGTGAGAGGCCCGCGTGCTGCATTAAAAAAAAAAAAAAAAAAAAAAGAATGAAAAGAATTGAGGACAGTTTCAGAGACCTCTGAGACAATATTAAACAAACCAACATTTGAATTATAGGGGTCCTAGAAGAAGAGAACAAAGCAGACTGAGAAAATATTTGAAGAGATTATAGTTGAAAACTTCCCTAATATGGGAAAGGAAATAGTTAATCAAATTCAGAAAGAGCAGAGAGTCCCATACAGGAAAAATCCAAGGAGAAACAGGCCAAGACACATATTAATCAAACTATCAAAAATTAAATACAGGGGCTTCCCCGGTGGCGCAGTGGTTGGGAGTCCGAATGCCGATGCAGGGGACACGGGTTCGTGCCCCAGTCCGGGAGGATCCCACATGTGGAGCGGCTGGGCCGCTGAGCCTGCGCGTCCAGAGCCTGCGCGTCCGGAGCCTGTGCTCCGCAATGGGAGAGGCCACAACTGTGAGAGGCCCACATAACGCAAAAAAAAAAAAAAAAAAAAAAAAAAAAATTAAATACAAAGAAAATATATTAAAAGCAGCAAAGGGAAAAGCAACAAATAACATACAAGGGAATCTCCATAAGGTTAACAGTGGATCTTTAAGCAGAAACTCTGCAAGCCAGAAAGGAGTGGCAGGACAAATTTAAAGTGATGAAAGGGAAAAACTTACTACCAAGATTACTCTATGCAGCAAGGATCTCATTCAGGTTCGACGGAGAAATTAAAAACATCAAAGACAAGCAAAAGCTAAGAGAATTCAAGACCACCAAACCAGCTTTACAACAAATGCTAAAGGAACTTCTCTAGGCAGGAAACACAAGAGAAGGAAAACACCTACAATAACACCCCAAAACAATTAAGAAAATGGTAATAGGAACACACATATCAATAATTACCTTAAATGTAAATGGATTAAATGCTCCAACCAAAAGACATAGACTGGCCGAATAGATACAAAAACAAGACTTGTATATATGCTGTCTATAAGAGACGCACATACAGACTGAAAGTGAGGGGGTGGAAAAAGATATTCCATGCAAATGGAAATCAAAAGAAAGCTAGAGTAGCAATTTTCATACCAGATAAAATAGACTTTAAAACAAAGACTATTACAAGAAACAAAGAAGGACACTACATAATGATCAAGGGATCAATCCAAGAAGAAGATATAACAATTGTAAATACTTATGCAGCCAACATAGGAGGACCCTAATACATAAGGCAAATGCTAACAGCCATATAAGGGGAAATCAACAATAACACAATAATAGTAGGGGACTTTGACATCCCACTTTCACCAATGGACAGATCATTCAACATGAAAATAAATAAGGAAACACAACATTTAAATGATACATTAAACAGGATGGACTTAATTGATATTTATAGGACATCCCATCCAAAAACAACATATTTCCTTTTCAAATGCTCATGGAACATTCTCCAGGGTACCACATTTTGGGTCACAAATCAAGCGTTGGTAAATTTAAGGAAATTGAAATCATATTAAGTATCTTTTCCAACCACAATGCTATGAGACTAGATATCAATTACAGGAAAAATACTGTAAAAAATACAAACACATGGAGGCTGACCAATACACTACTAAATAACCAAGAGATCACTGAAGAAATCAAAGAGGAAATCAAAAAATACCTAGAAACAAATAACAATGAAAACACGACGACCCAAAACCGATAGGATTCAGCAAAAGCAGTTCTAAGAGGGAAGTTTATAGCAATATAATACTACCTCAAGAAACAAAAAACAACTCAAATAAACAACCTAACATCACACCTAAAGCAACCCCCAAAGTTAGCAGAAGGAAAGAAATCATAAAGATCAGATCAGAAATAAATGAAAAAGAAATGAGGAAATGATAGCAAAGATCAACAAAACTAAAAGCTGGTTCTTTGAGAAGATAAACAAAATTGATAAACCATTAGCCAGATTCATCAAAAAAAAAGAGAGAAGACTCAAATCAACAGAATTAGAAATGAAAAAGGAGAAGTAAGAACTGACACTGCACAAATACAAACAATCATGAGAGATTACTACAAGCATTCTATGCCAATAAAATGGACAACCTGGAAGAAATGGACAAATTCTTAGAAAAGCACAACCTGCCAAGACTAAATCAGGAAGAAATAGAAAATATAAAAAGACCAATCACAAGCACTGAAATTGAAACTGTGATTAAAAATCTTCCAACAAACAAAAGCCCAGGATCAGACGGCTTCACAGGCGAATGCTATCAAACAATTACAGAAGAGCTCACACCTATCCTTCTCAAACTCTTCCAAAATATAGCAGAGGGAGGAACACTCCCAAACTCATTCTACGAGGCCACCATCACTCTGATACCAAAACCAGAAAAGGATGCCACAGAGAAAGAAAACTATAGGCCAGTATCACTGATGAAAACAGATGCAAAAATCCTCAACAAAATACTAGCAAACAGAATCCAACAGCACATTAAAAGGATCATACACCATGATCAAGTGGAGTTTATCCCAGGAATGCAAGGATTCTTCAACATATGCAACTCAATCAATGTGATACACCATATTAACAAACTGAAGGAGAAAAACCATATGATCATCTCAAGAGATGCAGAAAAAGCTTTCAACAAAATTCAACACCTATTTATGATAAAAACCCTCCAGAAAGCAGGCATAGAGGGAACTTTCCTCAACATAATAAAGGCCATATATGACAAACGCACTGCCAATGTTGTTCTCAATGGTGAAAAACTGAAACCATTTCCACTAAGATCAGGAACAAGACAAGGTTGCTCACTCTCACCACTATTATTCAACATAGTTTTGGAAGTTTTAGCCACAGCAATCAGAGAAAAAAGAGAAATAAAAGGAATCCAAATTGTAAAAGAAGAAGTAAAATTGTCACTGTTTGCAGATGACATGATACTATGCATAGAGAATCCTAAAGATGCTACCAGAAAACTACTAGAGCTAATCAATGAATTTGGAAAAGTAGCAGGATACAAAATTAATGCACAGAAATCTCTTGCATTCCTATACACTAATGATGAACAATTTGTAAGAGAAATTAAGGAAACACTCCCATTTACCATTGCAAGAAAAAGAATAAAACACCTAGGAGTAAACCTACCTAAGGAGACAAAAGACCTGTATGCAGAAAATTATAAGACAGTGATGAAGGAAATTAAAGATGATACAAACAGACGGAGAGATATACCACATTCTTCATTGGAAGAATCAACATTGTGAAAATGACTATACTACCCAAAGCAATCAACAGATTCAATGCAATCCCTATGAAACTACCAATGGCATTTTTCACAGAACTAAAACAAAAAATTTCACAATTTGTATGAAAACACAGAAGACCCCAAACAGGCAAAGCACTCTTGAGAAAGGAAAATAGAGCTGGAGGAATCAGGCTCCTGGATTTCAGACTGTCTGAAGTACAGTCTAACTGACTACATAGCTACAGTAATCTAGACAGTATGGTACTGGCACAAAAAAAGAAATACAGATCAATAGACAGGAGAGAAGTCCCAGAGATAAACCCACAGACATATGGTCACCTTATTTTGATAAAGGAAGCAAGAATATACAATGTAGGAAAGACAGCCTCTTCAATAAGTGGTGCTGGGAAAACTGGACAGGTATATGTAAAAGAATGAAGTTAGAACACTCCCTAACACCATACACAAATAAAAACTCAAAATGGGTTGAAGACCAAAATATAAGACCAGACACTATAAACCTCTTAGAGGAAAACATAGGCAGAACACTCTATGACATAAATCACAGTAACATCCTTTTTGACCCACCTCCTAGAATGGAAATAAAAACAAAAATAAACAAATGGGACCTAATGAAACTTCAAAGTTTTCAAAAAGCAAAGGAAACCATAAACAAGACGAAAAGATAACTCTCAGTATGGGAGAAAATATTTGGAAACAAAGCAACTGACAAAGGATTAATTTCCAAAATATACAAGCAGCACATGCAGCTCAATATCAAAAAAACAAACAACCCAATCCAAAAATGGGCAGAAGACCTAAATAGACATTTCTCCAGCGAAGATGTATACAGATTGCCAACAAACACATGAAACGATGCTCAATATCACTAATCATTAGAGAAATGCAAATCAAAACTACAATGAGGTATCACATCACACCTGTCAGAGTGGCCACCATCAAAAAATCTACAAACAACAAATGCTGGAGAGGGTGTGGAGAAAAGGGAACCCTCTTGCACTGTTGGTGAGAATGTAAATTGATACAGCCACTATGGAGAACAGCATGGAGGTTCCTTAAAAAACTAAAAATAGAACTACCATATGACCCAGCAATACCACTACTGGGCATATACCTTGAACAAACTGTAATTCAAAAAGAGTCACGTACCACAATGTTCATTGCAGCTCTATTTACAATAACCAGGACATGGAAGCAACCTAAGTGTCCATCAACAGATGAATGGATAAAGAAGATGTGGCACATATATACAATGGAATATTACTCAGCCATGAAAAGAATTGAAATTGAGTTATTTGTAGTGAGGTGGATGGACCCAGAGTCTCTCATACAGAGTGAAGTATGTCAGAAAGAGAAAAACAAATACCGTATATATTTGTTTTTCATCTAAAACAAAAATGGTTCTAAAGAACCGAGGGGCAGGACAGGAACAAAGACATAGACATACAGAATGGACACGGGGAGGCAGACGGGTAAGCTGGGACGAAGTGAGAGAGTAGCACTGACATATATACACTACCAAATGTAAGATAGATAGCTAGTGGGAAGCAGCTGCATGGCACAGGGAGATCAGCTCTGTGCTTTGTGTCCACCTAGAGGGGTGGGATAGGGAGGGTGGGAGGGAGACACAAGATGAAGGAGATATGGGGATTATATGTATATGTATAGCTGATTCACTTTGTTACAAAGCAGAAACTAACATACCATTGTAAAGCAATTATACTCCAATAAAGATGTTAATAAATAAATATTTTTAAAGTACACAATCAATAGCCTATCTCACATAGAGAATGCCATTCTCCTTAGTGACATAATCATCAAACATAATTTATTAAGGCTTTTCTATTTTGATGGTGATGAAGTGAGTAGACAGGTGTGCTCTTTCAAATGCTAAAGACAGCAAACTGAGGTTCTAAGCATTGATTCCAAGATAAAAAAGAACGCAGTGCATATGGGACATGAAATAATAAACACACTTGGGAATAAAAAGTTGTTGCAAAATTACAGCCACAGCTGAATTAAAATAATTAAAAATAGGAAATAATTTTTGGCCAGTAAATCTCAAAAATTAGGTGAAATCAACAAATTTCTAGGAAAAAATATACCTAACAGATTCAATATGGATTGCATTTAAATATTAGGTGAGCCATCCTGGACATATGTTCAGAAAAGATAAAAACTCAAGTTCGAAAATATACATGCACCACAATGCTCACAGCAGCGCTATTTACTATAGCCAAGACGTGGAAACAATCCAAATGCCCATCAACAGATGACTGGCTTAAGAAGATATATATATGGATATAATAGATATAATGGATTATTACTCTGCCATAAAACATAATGAAATATTGCCATTTGCAGCCAAATGGATGGACCTAGAGATGATCACACTAAGTGAAGTGAGTCAGGCAGAGAAAGACAAATATTATATGATATCACTTATATGTAGAATCTAAAAAATAATACAAATGAATCTATATACAAAACAGAAACAGACTCACAGACATAGAAAATAACATTATGGTTACCAAGGGGGAAACCGAGCGGCTGAGGGATAAATTAGGAGTATGGGATTAACAGATACAAACTACTATACATATAATAGATAAGCAACACGGATTTACTGTATAACACAGGGAACTATATTCAATACCTTGTAATAACCTACAATGGAAAATAAACTGAATTTTATATATATATATATATATATAAAACTGAATCACTTTGCTGTACACCTGAAACTAACACAATATTGTAAATCAACCATACTTCAGTTAAAAAACAGAAAAAATATGTTGGGTCAAAATTAAATGAGGGTATGATGAATTTGCTATGTACTGACTCAGATTGTTTATTAAGTCATATGTTATTGATTAGGTACAGCTGAAGAGAAAACAGAAATAAGTAATACACTATGTGGGGCTATGTATTTATTTAGTTATGAATAAAAGCTGAAGAAACTGCAGATCTCATGTATTTCCTGGGCTGAGATGGTAGATACCCACTCAGTGCCATCTCTGTTGACAATGTGATCCCTAAGTGTGTGATATAATTTGGGGACATCAGAAGCTGCACATGAGACTCAAGAATCCTCTGCTGTGTTATTACAATACATCTGTGCTGTCTCTCCTTTCCACTTCTAAAATTTACAGAATCTTGGTGATGAGTGAAATCCAGAGCTCCCCATGGATTTGAGATAAATCTAAACCCAACTTTTACTGATCGTTCAATCTGTGTGAGAATTGATGAAGGAAATACCCTAAGTTTAGCAGAGGTCATCTACAAAAAACAATGTAAATGGTACATTTAATACTGAAGAACTCACATCCAGGTTTGGTACTCAGATAAGAAAGGACACTACCGTTTCTATTCAATATTTTACTTTAGGTATTCACCAGTGCAATGAAAGGACGAAAAATATCAAGAATGAAAAGAAAGCTTTAATATTATTTTCACAGACAATGAACTTATAAATGTAGAAATGTCAAAATAATCTACATAAAAACTATTAAGTGTAACAAATGGATTTAGCAAGTTTACTGAAACTAAGATCTATATCCAAAAATTAATATACTTCTATTCTCCATTAGAAAACAAATAGAAAAAGAACACTTAAAAAATATATATCATTTACAGAGGCATCAAACATGAACTATGTGGGAAGAAACATTAAAAAATAAAATAAAAAACAGTGAGAAAAAACTAGTCATTCTAAATAAATAATGTCTCATGTATCTAAATTGAATGTTTCAGTATTATAGAAATATCAATTCTCCTCAGATTGATTTATGGTTTCAATATGATCCTAATCAAAATTCTAGCAGAATTTATAAAATTTATAAACTTATTATAATTTTTGCTATTAAAATTCAAAGGACCAAATTCAGCCTCAAGAATATTGAAGAAAAATTTAAAAGCTGAGGACCTATTTTACCAGATGTTTTAATTTATTATAATGGCATTAATTAGTATAGTGTAATACTGGTACAAATATAGACAAATCAAACTATGGAACTTAATAGAGAATTCAGAAACACAGCTGTGCATATATAGACACTAGATTTTATTTTTGACAGCATGACAGTGAAAAGCAGTAGGGAAATGATAGTACTTTCAATAAATATTGCTGGGTCATTTGGGTAACTATGTGGAAAAAATAAAATTTAACTTTGGGATAATACCATCTTCCATATTCAAGACTGGCAAATTTTTTACAGGGCAAGATAGCAAATATTTTATGCTTTGAGACCATTTCCATCTGTGGGTATTATACAGGCTCTTATACAGCCATTTAAAATGTAACCATTTAAAAATGTAAAAACCGTTTTTAGCTCATGGGACACACACACACACAAAACTAGGCATCTGGCTATATCTGGCCCTTAAGTTGAGTTTGATGACAAATCAATAAGAAAAGCACAGGCTACTCAATATAAAAATGGATAAAGGCCTTAAGAGCCACTCTGTACAAGATGATATCTGTTTTCTCAGTCTCATGAGTTATCAGACAAATGAAAATGATTCAAGGAGATTCTATTACACACTTCCAAAATAGGCAGACATTAAAATTACCTACCATGTCACACGTTGGGGTGGAGGTGGAACAATTGGCAATTTTTCACATGAGTAGAAGTGCAAAGTAATACATTTTGGGAAAATGCTTTACATTTCTATTTAATTTAGTTATGTGAATAGTAAAATATTTAAAAATTTTATCTTAGGCATGTATCCAATGGATATGCAAACATATTTGATCTAACATACATGAACAAGGATGTATATAGTAACATTATTTGTAATTGGCAAAACCTAGAAAAAGCTCAACTGTCTACCTACAATAGAAAACATAAATAATTTAAGTGGATGATGGGATACTATAGAGCAATGAAAGTGAGCAAACTACTGCTGAACACAAAGATGGATTTCACAAACATCATGTTGAGCAAACGTCTGAGAAATGTATTCTGCAATACAAAAACATGTACAGTAGGGGACGGTTTGAAAGCTGTGTGCCAATGTACCATACCCCAGAGTAGGAAAGCTCTTCATAGTTACCTGTACAGTTCAGTTATTTAGTCAGACAATAGGGAGATAAAAATATCTCCCTATCAGTTAAAGCAGTATCTTAAGTATCCACCATGCTTTGTAATACTCAGAAAAGTGTAAATCAAAAACACATTTCCATTAGAAATAAACAAATGCTTTTTTATGTAAATAATTCAGTAGCTATTTTTTTGAACGATGAAGTTTAAAATTTTGCTCTGAGAATCAACAAAATACTCTGTAGACCTAGATCTACAGAACTTGCTGCAAAGAGAATAAACAACATGTTAATTATGATAGCCAATTATACCCAGATGCAAAAGTTTGCAAACACTAGGGAACTCAACAAAATAATAAAAAGAGATGAAAAGAAATTAGAAACACAGTGAGGAATAACCAAGTTAAGGATGCACACTGAAAAAGCAAGATAATATAATAAAACAATCTTAACATGATACATTTAAATTGCAAGGAACTTAATTATTGATAACAATGATATAATGGAATAAATGAATTAACAATTCAGTTAAGTGGTACTTGTCTAATCTATAGAAAATATACCAAATATCTGATATAATTATATTCTTTATAAGAATTATTTTAATAAGAATTAATTTATTTTAACAATTAAATGGTGATTAATTTAATAAGAATTAGTCGATATACATGCTACTTTGAAAGAAGTACTGTGTTTTAGTTCTTAATAATATCAGGCCAAACATCCCTGATGCAACATTTCTCAGATCCCTGAAAGACACCATGAAGACCCACATCAATTCTAGAAAGTGACCAAAACTCATATGCCCACCTAAAAGTGAAAATTTACCTACCACCCATGTTTGTAACTGTAGAATAATGTTTAATAACTGCAAGGAGGTAGATAAAACATTAAAAGCAAGCAAAAAACAAACAATGAAAGACACCTTGGCCAGTTTAGGTTTTCAATTTTTAAAAACTGAAGAGTAATTGATTTACAATGTTTCAGGTTTTTTTTCATACTGAGCTGTATGAGCTGTTTGTATATTTTGGAAATTGATCCTTTGTCAGTTGCATCATTGCAAAGATTTCTGTCCCATAGTTTGTATTTTCATTATGTACATAGTTTCCTTTGCTGTGCAAAAGCATTTAAGTTTACTTAGGTCCCATTTATTTTTGCTTTTGTTTCCTTTAGTCTAGGAGACAGATCCAAAAAAATATTGCTGAAATTTATGTCAAACGGTGTTCTATGTTCTCCTCTAGTAATTTTATAGTATCCAGTCTTACATTTAGATCTTTAATTCATTTTTAGTTTATTTTTGTGTATGATGTTAGAGAATGCCTACTCTCGCCACTTTTATTCAATATATTTTGGAAGTCCTAGGCACAGGAATCAGAGAAGAAAAAGAAATAAAAGGAATCCAAATTGGAAAGGAAGAAGTAACACTGTCACTGTTTGCAGATGACATGATACTATACAATGAAAATCCCAAAGAAACTGCAGAAAACTACTAGCACTCATCAAGGAATTCGGTAGTTGCAGAATACAAAGTTAATATACAGAAATCTGTTGCATTTCTATATACTAACAACAAAATATCAGAAAGAGAAGTTAAGGAAACAATCCCATTCACCACTGCATCAAAAAGAATAAAATAACTAGGAATAAACCTACCTAAGGAGGCAAAAGGCCTGTACTCTGAAAACTGTAAGATTCTAATGAAAGAAACTGAAGACAATGCAAACAGATGGAAAGTTATACCGTGTTCTTGGATTGGAAGAATCAATATTGTTAAAATGACCATACTACCCAAGACAATCTACAGATTCAATGCAATCCCTAGTAAACTACCAATGGCATTTTTCACAGAACTGGAACAAAAAATGTTTAAATTTGTATGGAAACACAAAAGACCCCAAATAGCTAAAACAATCTTGAGAAAGAAGAATGGAGCTGGAGGAATCATACTCCCTGACTTCAGACTGTACTACAAAGCTACAGTAATCAAAAAAAGTATGGTATGGGCACAAAAACAGAAACATAGATCAATGGAACAGGAGAGAAAGTCCAGAAATAAATCCATGCACTTATGGCCAATTAATCTACAGCAAAGGAGGCAAGAATATACAGTGGAGAAAAGACAGTCTCTTCAATAAGTGGTGCTGGGAAAAATGGATAGCTACATGTGATCAATTTTTAAATACAGTGAAATTAATTATTCTATTTACAAGCATCACACAACAACAACAAAAGTAACAATAAAGAGTTCCTATGAGAAGAAAAAATCTTAATAATAAGAAGTCTAAATATTGTAAATATGTAAATGTGACCATAATTGATCCAAAAATTTTAATGTAGTGAATTAATGGAAATTTTTTGTAGAATGTAGAAATTACTGCTAAATTTTGTTTCTATTAAAAGAGAGGGACTGGTAGACACCAGCACTAGAGAGATTATTTTTTCCAGAATACATTTGTTTTTTTAGTTTTGTTTGGCATTGTTAATACGAGCTAAGCTTGAATTATTTTTCTAATAATAAAATATATTAAATAATAAATATGTTTCTACATTAATTCTCAAATACAAATTTTATAGATCTTAAATATAAATTTTCTTTGATTTGGTTAATACACATATTAAAAGCCATTTGTTATTATACCAATATGTTCATTTTGACCATGCCTTCAGTAATAAAAATACTGGAAACTATCTAGGTATATCTTAATACTGAAATTTTTTTTTCAAATTAGGGTAAAATGTAAACAAATATCATGAAATTTTATAAAGATATATTGCACAGAGATTAGGCAGGTTATACCACAATATTCAAAACATAAACACCATATTTATATTAAATATCTATTTTTATGTATGTGCTTATAAAATTCCATGTAGCTTACATAAGAAAAATTTAACACTGAAGGTTTCTGGATATTTGAAGAAAAAGTACATTATTAACTGCATATTTTGTTCTTTTGTATTACTTATTATTTTATCATAAGCAAACATTAAATGTATAATTAATAACAATAGTAATTGTCCCTTTTTGTTTTTGTTACCAAATTTGGCTTTGATAAAATGATTTGAGTAGCTTAATTCTTTTTCTTCTCTCATAAAAGTGGCTTGTACTTCGATATTAGATATAAATGGAGAGAAGTAGTAATTTTTCCTCTTATTATTTGCACATATTCTAAAATAAGAGCTTTTAAAAGCCTTAAATTATTAAAAATTTTACTTACTTAATTTTTTTGGAAGCATGACAGATGTAGGCAAGAAAATGTTTTGAACAAGTCAATGGAAATAAAGAGCTTCAAAGAGCTGCCAAGGTGGCAAAGGCATGGCTGCCATTAATCTGTCGGAAACTGTAACTACAACTCTGAAAACAAGATGAGTCATCAGGGGATTGACTGGAAGAGCAAATCATAGGATACTTAATTTGGCAACTCTGATTCACTACATTGAATTAAGTAACAGGGTTCATATGATAAGGCATAGTTAGCTGCTCCCAGACCATCCCACAGGTGGTAGTTGAAATGTCTGTTTGCAGTATCTTCTTAAAAGTCCTGTTCCTATTCCTCCTTTCCATACCAACACCATATCAAAAACAAAAAAGAAAAGAAAATGAAATCTTTGAATGGTAGAAACAACAGTAATATTTTTGAGGACTTCTTGTAGACCTCAGCATAAAAAGACATTGTGACTCCAAGTAGAAAAATGAGGAGGAAGTTCCAACTTACAAATTTTTTTTTTTTTTTTTTTTTTGCGGTACGCGGGCCTCTCACTGTTGTGGCCTCTCCCGTTGCGGAGCACAGGCTCCGGACGCGCAGGCTCAGCGGCCATGGCTCACGAGCCTAGCCGTTCCGCGGCATGTGGGATCTTCCCGGACTGGGGCACGAACCCGTGTCCCCTGCAGCGGCAGGTGGACTCTCAACCACTGCGCCACCAGGGAAGCCCCTACAAATTCTTTTAATTCTTTACTGCTGCTATGGTTTATTTAAAAATCTATTATATTTTTATATATATTTAGTATATAATAAATAATATATATAATTTTATTTTTAAATTACATGCTATAATTACATACCCTATTGTATATTTTTTAAAATGTTTTAAACATAAAAATATTTTGAAATATACTATACAGTATGTAATTACAGCATGTAAAATATTCATGTACTTATCAAATATATGTTCCATACATACTATGTATCAGGCACATGTTATTGAGTATGTTGTGTATATGGTGTCCTATTTATCAGTATGTAAAATCTTTGATAAAAGAGGTAACTGCTTAGAAATTTTGAAAGTATTTCATCATTTTACTGTGTTGCTGCTGTAAGGCTCATTATAAATGAGGCACCTATCTGTACTTATTAGTGATCAGTAATTAAAGTTAAAATGTGAACAAACCTGTTAGCTTTTTATTCTTGTTTTGGAAATGACAGTGAATTAGTTTCTACCTCCCCAAATGAGAAATCAGTAAAACAAAGTGTGCATGGGATCATGTGACCTTTTGCTCTTTTTTAAAATGTACTGAAGAATAACCTTCTGGCCTCAGCTCTAAAACCCCATTTTATTTCTCCTATTTCCGTTTCTTTCCAATTCTCATTCCAATAGCCACCAGGGAGTCTGACACAGCAAGCATACCAAGCACAGGAAATTTAAGAAAGGGCGGAGAAAACAGCTCCAAGGGAAAGCAGATAGAAATTCTAGGAACACTCATATTAATTAATGCTTGCCTCAGCACAGAAATAGCAAACTCTCGAAATCTTGGACTATTATTATACTGTGCAACTGTATTACAGTGTATTTATACCTAATTCTTGACCCATTTCCACACTCATAGAAAACACTGAAATATTACTGGTTTTTGTATAAGTCTGTCTCTACAGTAATTCTCAACTTTTGGGGCAGCATGAAGACCTGTATTACATAACCAAAACTAACATCTCCCAGAAAAATATACAATTATGTACACATTCACAAAATATTTTTCAGAAGATTAGAGGGTCATTGAAGTCTGTGTACGAGCTACAGCCTAAAAACCTACAATCTTCTGAAAGAAAATCTGATTTTCTTATATATTTAAGACACCACAGTTATTATTTTTCATTTTAAATAAACACATTTATTATCATTCTGATGTAAGTTCCATGTAGACTTTTCTGCAAAAAGAAATCTAATGGCTATTGCATATTATGAATTTTGTGGCCGTTACAATAATTTATAGTGAATTAATTCCTATAATCTTTGTTTCATTTTCAATATATTTTTATTTGCGTTTCAGTTGGAACTTGAGTTTCAGTTTGAGTTTGAGTTCAAGTGGAAATACAAAGAAGAAGAAACCGGTGTCCTTAACCTAAAGAAGTATTACCATGGCTGACAGCCCAGAATCATATATCTGCCCCTTCCTCCAGGTAAACTGAAACTAACCATATCCTCTAGCTTTGTTTACGTCACAGGAAGAGGGATTCTAACCACAAGAAAACTGGTACAAGCTGGTTTAGCTCCAAAAGTGGAACGAAGGTTGCTCTACAGCTCATTATCATCTCATTATAATAGTAAGCTCTCTGCCCATCCACGCCATGATGGTTTGACCTGCTTTGAACCCAGATGCCAAAGGACCATACAAGGGCAGAAAAGAGGTGGCACCCCAGTGCCAGGAAAAACACTGCCTTTTCCCAGAAAACCTACACATATGCCTCCCCCTCAGTAACCTTGCCTTTAAAATCTTGCCTTGATTGCCTCCCAACAAGAAGTTGATTTGCGAACTAAGTTCCTGCCTGTGCATTGTCTGGTCATTGAATAAAGTTTGTCCTGTTTCAGTCTCTGCATTTGTTTTGTTATTGGCTATGTGAATCCAAACAGGAAAAGAACCTTCCCCACTAAGGCAGGGGGCATTGGCTGAGCTAGGGCCCAAGTTGGGGTCCATATGACCAATTTGTTAACAGACACACACAATCAACTGGGATCATCTGGTGAGCCTGGCGCTAGGTGAGGTTGTGATTAGCCTTAGGATGAAAAGGAATGTATCCAAGTCTGGGAAACAAATCCTAACTGTTTATAAGAAAACCAGATTTTGGTTTGCAGACTCATGCAGCCCCTGTTCTTTTAGGCTGCTGTTACTATTTGTTTTGTGGCCTTGTTGCTTTTCGCTTTTTGTTTCCAATGGGAAAAAGATGCTGACCTTGGGTTCTGAAATGTAAAAGACTGGAAGATGATTTTATGTTTCTAATATAAACATATATATGTATATACACACATATATTTAAATATATACACACATATACACGTATATAAACTTATATATAAAACATATAAACATATATATATATACACACACACATATGTATTTTTTATTGTTCATTTTTGTTTTAATCTTTATTGGACTATAATTGCTTTACAATGGTGTGTTACTTTCTGCTTTATAACAAAGTGAATCAGTTACAAATATACATATGTTCCCATATCTCTTCCCTCCTGCGTCTCCCTCCCTAGCACCCTCCCTATCCCACCCACCTAGGTGGTCACAAAGCACGAAGCTGATCTCCCTGTGCTATGCGGCTGCTTCCTAGTAGCTATCTATTTTACGTTTGGTATTGTATGTATGTACATGCCACTCTCTCACTTTGTAACAGCTTACGCTTACCCTTCCCCATATCCTCAGGTCCATTCTCTAGTAGGTCTGTGTCTTTATTCCTCTCTGACACCTAGGCTCTTCATGACATTTTTTTTCCCATAAATTCTATATATATGTGTTAGCATACGGTATTTGTCTTTCTCTTTCTGACTTACTTCACTCTGTATGACAGACTCTAGGTCCATCCACCTATTACAAATAGCTCAATTTCGTTTCTTTTCATGGCTGAGTAATATTCCATTGTATATATGTGCCACATCTTCTTTATCCATTCACCTGATGATGGACACTTAGGTTGTTTCCATCTCCTGGCTATGAACATTGTATATTTTTCTGGGAGATGTCAGTTTTGGTTATGTAATACAGGTCTTCATGCTGCAATGAACACTGTGGTACATGACTCTTCTTGAATTATGGTTTTCTCAGGGTATATGCCCAGTAGTGGGATTGCTGGGTCATATGGTAGTTCTATTTGTAGTTTTTTTAAGAAACCTCCATACTATTCTCCATAGTGGCTGTACCAATTCACATTCCCACCAGCAGTGCAAGAGGGTTCCCTTTTCTCCACACCCTCTCCAGCATTTATTGTTTCTAGATTTTTTAATGATGGCCATTCTGACTGCTGTGAGATGATATCTCACTGTAGTTTTGATTTGCATTTCTCTAATGATTAATGATGTTGAGCATCCTTTCATGAGTTTGTTGCCAGTCTGTATATCTTCTTTGGAGAAATGTGTATTTAGGTGTTCTGCCCATTTTTGGATTCGGTTGTTTGTTTTTTTGTTATTGAGCTGCATGAGCTGTTTGTAAATTTTGGAGATTAATGCTTTGTCAGTTGCTTCATTTGCAAATATTTTCTCCTATTCTGAGGGTTGTCTTTTGGTCTTGTTTATGGTTTCCTTTGCTGTGAAAAAGCTTTGAAGTTTCATTAGGTCCCATGTGTTTATTTTTGTTTTTATTTCCATTTCTCTAGGAAGCGGGTCAAAAGGGATCTTGCTGTGATTTATGCCACAGAGTGTTCTGCCTATGTTTTCAAATAAGAGTTTGATAGTTTCTGGTCTTACATTTAGGTCTTTAATCCATTTTGAGCTTATTTTTGTGTATGGTGTTAGGGAGTGATCTAATCTCATACTTTTACATGTACCTGTCCAGTTTTCCCAGCAACACTTATTGAAGAGGCTGTCCTTTCTCAACTGTTCTTTCCTGCCTCCTTTATCAAAGATAAGGTGACCATATGTGTGTGGGTTTATCTCTGGGCTTTCTATCCTGTTCCGTTGATCTACCTTTCTGTTTTTGTGCCAGTACCATACTGTCTTGATTACTGTAGCTTTGCAGTATAGTCTGAAGTCAGGGAGCCTGATTCCTCCAGCTCTGTTTTTCGTTCTCAAGATTGCTTTGGCTCTTCGAGGTCTTTTGTGTTTCCATACAAATTGTGAAATTTTTTGTTCTAGTACTGTGAAAAATGCCAGTGGCAGTTTGATAGGGATTGCATTGAATCTGTAGATTGCTTTGGGTAGTAGAGTCATTTTCACAATGTTGATTCTTCCAATCCAAGAACATGGTATATCTCTCCATCTATTTGTATCATCTTTAATTTCTTTCATCAGTGTCTTATAATTTTCTGCATGCAGGTCTTTTCTCTCCTTAGGTAGGTTTATTCCTAGATATTTTATTCTTTTTGTTGCAGTGGTAAATGGGAGTGTTTTCTTGATTTCACTTTCAGATTTGTCATCATTAGTGAATGCCAGAGATTTCTGTGTATTTTTGTATCCTGCTACTTTACCAAATTCATTGATTAGCTCTAGTAGTTTACTGGTAGCATCTTTAGGATTCTCTATGTGTAGTATCATGTCATCTGCAAACAGTGACAGTTTTACTTCTTCTTTTCCGATTTGGATTCCTTTTATTTCCTTTTCGTCTCTGCTTGTGGTGGCTAAAACTTCCAAAACTATATTCAGTAAGAATGGTGAGAGTGGGCAACCTTGTCTTGTTCCTGATCTTAGTGGAAATGCTTTCAGTTTTTCACTTTTGAGGATGATGTTGGCTGTGGGTTTCTCATATATGGCCTTTATGATGTTGAGGAAAGTTCCCTCTATGCCTACTTTCTGCACGGTTTTTATCATAAATGGTGTTGAATTTTGTCAAAAGGTTTCTCTGCATCTATTGAGATGATCATATGGTTTTTCTCCTTCAATTTGTTAATATGGTGTATCATGTTGATTCATTTGCATATATTGAAGAATCCTTGCATTCCTGGAATAAATCCCACTTGATCTTGGTGTATGATCCTTTTACTGTGCTCTTGGATTCTGTTTGCTAGTATTTTGTTGAGGATTTTTGCATCTATGTTCATCAGTGATATTGGCCTGTAGTTTTCTTTCTTTGTGACATCCTTGTCTGGTTTTGGTATCAGGGTGATGGTGGCCTCACAGAATGAGTTTGGGAGTGTTCCTCCCTCTGCTATATTTTGGAAGAGTTTGAGAAGGATAGGTGTTAGCTCTTCTCTAAATGTTTGATAGAATTCGCCTGTGAAGCCATCTGGTCCCGGGCTTTTGTTTGTTGGAAGATATTTAATCACAGTTTCAATTTCAGTGCTTGTGATTGGTCTGTTCATATTTTCTATTTCTTCCTGATTCAGTCTTGGCACGTTGTGCTTTTCTAAGAATTTGTCCATTTCTTCTAGGTTGTCCATTTTATTGGCATAGAGTTGCTTGTAGTAATCTCTCATGATCTTTTGTATTTCTGCAGTGTCATCTGTTACTTCTCCTTTTTCATTTCCAATTCAATGGATTTGACTCTTCTCCCTTTTTTCTTGATGAGTCTGGCTAATGTTTTATCAATTTTGTTTATCTTCTCAAAGAACCAGCTTTTAGTTTTATTGGTCTTTGCTATTGTTTCCTTCTTTTCATTTTCATTTATTTCTGATCTGATCTTTAAGATTTCTTTCCTTCTGCTAACTTTGGGGTTTTTTTGTTCTTCTTTCTCTAATTGCTTGAGGTGCAAGGTTAGGTTGTTTATTCGAGATGTTTCCTGTTTCTTAAGGTAGGACTGTATTGCTATAAACTTCCCTCTTAGAAGTGCTATTGCTGCATCCCATAGGTTTTGGGTCGTCGTGTCTCCATTGTCATTTGTTTCTAGGTATTTTTTGATTTCCTCTTTGATTTCTTCAGTGATCACTTCGTTATTCAGTAGTGTATTGTTTAGCCTCCATGTGTTTGTATTTTTTACAGATCTTTTCCCATAATTGATATCTAGTCTCATAGCGTTGTGGTCGGAAAAGATACTTGATACAGTACAGTTTCAATTTTCTTAAAGTTAGCAAGGCTTGATTTGTGACCCAAGATATGATCTGTCCTGGAGAATGTTCCATGAGCACTTGAGAAAAATATGTATTCTGTTGTTTTTGGATGGGATGTCCTATAAATATCAATTAAGTCCATCTTGTTTAATGTATCATTTAAAGCTTGTGTTTCCTTATTTATTTTCATTTTGGATGATCTGTCCATGGGTGAAAGTGGGGTGTTAAAGTCCCCTACTATGAATGTGTTACTGTCAATTTCCTCTTTTATGGCTGTTAGTATTTGCCTTATGTATTGAGGGGCTCCTATGTTGGGTGCATGAATATTTACAATTGTTATATCTTCTCTTGGATCGATCCCTTGATCATTAGGTAGTGTCCTTCTTTGTCTCTTCTAATAGTCTTTATTTTAAAGTCTATTTTGTCTGATATGAGAACTGCTACTCCAGCTTTCTTTTGATTTCCATTTGCATGGATTATCTTTTTCCATCCCCTTACTTTCAGTCTGTATGTGTCTCTAGGTCTGAAGTGGGTCTCTTGTAGACAGCATATGTATGTGTCTTGTTTTTGTATCCATTCAGCCAATCTGTGTCTTTTGGTGGGAGCATTTAATCCATTTACATTTAAGGTAATTATCGATATGTATGCTCCTATTCCCATTTTCTTAATTGTTTTGAGTTTGTTATTGTAGGTCTTTTCCTTCTCTTGTGTTTCTTGCCTAGAGAAGATCCTTTAGCATTTGTTGTAAAGCTGGTTTGGTGGTGCTGAACTCTCTCAGCTTTTGCTTGTCTGTAAAGGTTTTAATTTCTCCATCAAATCTGAATGAGATCCTTGCTGGGTAGAGTAATCTTAGTTGTAGGTTTTTCTCCTTCATCACTTTAAATATGTCCTGCCAGTCCCTTCTGGCTTGCAGAGATTCTGCTGAAAGATCAGCTGTTAACCTTATGGGGATTCCCTTGTGTGTTATTTGTTGTTTTTCCCTTGCTGCTTTTAATATGTTTTCTTTGTATTTAATTTTTGACAGTTTGATTAATATGTGTCTTGGTATGTTTCTCCTTGGATGTATCCTGTATGGGACTGTCTGTGCTTCCTGGACTTGATTAACTATTTCCTTTCCCATATTAGGGAAGTTTTCAACTATAATCTCTTCAAATATTTTCTCAGTCCCTTTCTTTTTCTCTTCTTCTTCTAGAACCCCTATAATTCGAATGTTTGTGCGTTTAATGTTGTCCCAGAGGTCTCTGAGACTGTCCTCAGTTCTTTTCATTCTTTTTTCTTTATTCTGCTCTGCAGTAGTTATTTCCACTATTTTATCTTCCAGGTCACTTATCCATTCTTCTGCCTCAGTTATTCTGCTTTTGATCCCATCTGGAGTATTTTTAATTTCATTTATTGTGTTGTTCATCGCTGCTTGTTTCATCTTTAGTTTTTCTAGGTCCTTCTTAAATGTTTCTTGCATTTTTTCTATTCTATTTCCAAGATTTTGGATCATCTTTACTATCATTATTCTGAATTCTTTTTCAGGTAGACTGCCTATTTCCTCTTCATTTGTTAGGTCTGGTGGGTTTTTATCTTGCTCCTTCATCTGCAGTGTGTTTTTCTGTCTTCTCATTTTGTTTATCTTATTGTATTTGGGGTCTCCTTTTTGCAGGCTGCAGGTTCGTAGTTTCTGTTGTTTTTGGTGTCTGTCCCCAGTGGCTAAAGTTTTTCAGTGGGTTGTGTAGGCTTCCTGGTGGAGGGGACTACTGCCTGTGTTCTGGTGGATGAGGCTGGATCTTGTCTTTCTGGTGGCCAGGTCCATGTCTTGTGGTGTGTTTTGGGGTGTCTGTGGACTTATTATAATTTTAGGCAGCCTCTCTGCTAATGGGTGGGGTTGTGTTCCTGTTTTGCTAGTTGTTTGGCATAGGGTGTCCAGCACTGTAGCTTGCTGGTTGTTGAGTGAAGCTGGGTGCTGGTGTTGAGATGGAGATCTCCGGGAGATTTTCGTCATTTGATATTATGTGGAGCTGGGAGGTCTCTTGTGGACCAGTGTCCTGAAGTTGGCTCTCCCACCTCAGAGACACAGCACTGACTCCTGGCTGTCACACTTATCCAATCAGTAAATGCAGCCGACTCTGCCTTCCGAATACATCCAGAATCTGACCCCCTTCTGGTCCAAGCCACCATCCCTTCTAGCTGGATTACTGCAGTAGCCTCCTGTCTCTCCCAGCTTATGCTGTTGGTCCCTTCAAGCTGTTCTCAACACGGCAGCTCTAGAGATCCTCACAAAACATGACTTGAACGTCTGGAGGCTGCGGTGGAGCCCACACATATATATTTGAACTGGAGCTAGTTCAAATAGAAAAGGAGTCCTGTCCCTGTCCATTATTCCTCTTTTAAAATTAAATTCATAGAATTTAATTGAGCTTAAACCTCCGTTCATGGCAGGCTATCACAGTTGTGAACACAAAGCTATCTATTTTAATTGAATTTTGTTTTTTAGAAAATTATAGATTCACATGGACTTTTAAGAAATAATACTCATAGAGCACATGTACTTTTTATTCAGTTTCCCCAAGGGTAATATCTCATAAAACTATAGCACAATATCACAGCTAGGATATTGTCATTAATACAGTCAAGGTACAGAACAATTCCATCACTAAGAGCATCCCTCATCTTGTTCTTTTATAGCCACTCCCACCTCCATTGAACGTATTAGTAGTGTTGCATGGAATGGGTGCACCACATTTACTCAACCAATTGAAGGTTGCTTTCGGTTTGGGGCCATTATGAAATTAGGAGTTTGCGATGAACATATATACACTACTATATATAAAATAGATAACCAACAAGGACCTGCTCTATAGCAAAAGAACTATACTATTTTGTAATAACCTATACAGGAAAAGAATCTGAAAAAGAATAGAGATTATATATATGTGTGTGTATATATATATATGTATATATGTGTATATATATATATATATATATGTATGTGTGTGTGTGTATATATATATATATAAAACTGAATCACTTTGCTGTACACTTGTAACTAATACAACACTGTAAATCAACTGTACTTCAATTTAAAAAAAATTTCTGTGAACATTTGTGTACAGGTTTCTATGTGAGCATAAATGTTTCTTCTGGGATAAATGCTCAAGAGTACAATTGCTAAGTCATATGGTTAGTTTGGTTTTTCAAGAAACTGCTGAACAGTTTTCCATAGTGACTGTACCATTTTTCCATCTCAACATCAATGACTGTGTGATCCAGTTTCTCCTCAATCTTGCCAGGATTTGGTGTGGTCACTCTTTTGTGTGTGGTGTGTGTGTGTGTGTGTGTGTGTGTGTGTGTGTGTGTGTGTGTGTGTGTGTGTGTGTGTGTGTGTGTGTGTGTGTGTGTGTGTGTGTAATGCCTCCTCATGTCTTTTCACTATTTTCTTATTCTTTTTTTTAGTATTTCTTCCAATTCTTTTTTTTTTTAAGAAGATGTTGGGGGTAGGAGTTTATTAATTAATTTATTAATTTTTGCTGTGTTGGGTCTTCGTTTCCGTGCGAGGGCTTTCTCTAGTTGTGGCAAGCGGGGGCACTCTTCATCGCGGTGCACGGGCCTCTCACTATCACGGCCTCTCTTGTTGTGGAGCACAGGCTCCAGATGTGCAGGCTCAGTAGTTGTAGCTCACGGGCCTAGCCACTCCATGGCATGTGGGATCCTCCCAGACCAGGGCTCGAACCCGTGTCCCCTGCATTAGCAGACAGACTCTCAACCACTGCGCCACCAGGGAAGCCCTTGACTATTTTCTAATTGATTTTTATTTTCCTACGGAATTTGAAGTTCTTTATATATTCTATATATAAGTGCTTTGCTGGATATTTGGTTTGTGAATACTTTCTCTCAGTCTGTTACTTGACTTTTCCTTCTTTTCACATGGGCTTTCACAGACTAGTTTTTAACTTAATAAGGTCAAACACCAGTTTTTCTCTTAAGGGATAGTTTTTGGTGCCAAATGTAAGACCTTTTGCCTAAACCTATATCCTGACTCTTTTCTTTTATCATTTCTTTGTAAAAAATGGTTACAGTTTCTACATAAATCTATGATCCATTTTAAGTTAATTTTTGTGTGAAGTATGAGTTTAGATTAAATTTGGTTTTGACCAAGTTTGGGAAGTTTTTAACCATCATGTCTTCAAATATGTTTTAATCCCACTTTCCCTCTCCTCTCCTTCTGAGACTCTGATGACACAAACATTAGCTCTTTTATTATTACCCCAGAGGCCCCTAAACCTTTTTTTTATTTCATTTTTTTCTCTTCATATTGGCTAAGTTCCACTAAGCTGTTGTCAATTTCACTGGTCCTATCATATGCCATCTCCACCGAGCTATTGATCAAACAGATTTTTATTTTGGTTATCGTATTTTTCAATTCCATAATTTGCATTGAGTTCTTTTTTAAATTTGTTTCATTCCTAAAAGTTTCTATTTTTTTCAAAAGAATCCACAATTGCTTTTTGAAGCATTTTTGTGATGACTACTTTAAAATCCTTGTCAGTTAATTCTAACGTCTGCTTAACGTGGATTTTGACATTGTCTTCTCTTATTCTTATTGATATATTTTTTTTGGTTGAGGATATGAAGAGTGATTTGTTTTATTCTATCCTGGACATTTTGGATATTCTATTAGGAGACCCAGGATCCTATTTAATCTTTTTTTATGATTACGTGTAGGTGAGGGCCTTGCAGGTGTGTATGTTTAGCTTCCTGCTGGACTGGAAACACCACCCCAGCAAAGCAGGACACTGACTTATGCTGCCTCACTGCAGACAGGTGGGGTGGAAGTTTAGCTGCCCCTTGCCCCCACTGACACCTTCCTGGTTAAAGTAGGTACCCACTTTCACTGCCTTATCAGGCTGTCCTGCAACGAAGGGGGTGGGAAAATGGAGGGCTGACAAATTCTGCTTTGATGCTGTTGGGTGGAATAGGAATTCAGCTCCCCGCCTCCCTGCTGTCCCCCACCACCCCCTACCATGACACCAGGGGAAGGGAGTGGGGAAGAGGAAGGCCCAGTCGCCCTGTCTCACTGATGCCAGGTGCGGGTGGAAAGGTCTCACTGAAACCAGGGGAGGGTACAACCATACTTCACACTGCCTTGTTCAGTCTTGTTCCTGCCAGGTGGGTGTGGAGGTTCAGCCTCATAATAAGCCTTTCCGACACTATGGAGAGGGGAAAGTGATGTGCTTAATACCTCTGACCTGCACCACCTTGTTCAGATTCTCTGATGTTATGTGAGTAAAAAGGCTCAGCTCCCCAAGCTCCACTGATACCGTGTGTGTGTGTGTGTGTGTGTGTGTGTGTGTATAGGGGGAGGTGAAATTTTGTAGATACTACCTTGTTAAGTTTCGCCATTACTGTGTAGGAGTGGAGGATCACAGCACCGCCTGCTTCTGACAGGGTGAGTGAAGCAAGATCAGCTACCTACTGGGTCCTACAGAGTCCACCAGTCAGGGAAATTGGAACATCACTTGGTTGGAAGATCAACTCCCCACTTGGCTCACTGAAACCTCAGGGGAGGTGATGCAGTTCTTCTATTGGTGTTGGCTGGAATTAGGCCGGTGTTGCCAAAAAGATTTTATGTTGTTAGGGTGGTTGGCAGGGGAAGACAGATTTTTCTTGGAATTGTCTTTGCCTATGCCTCTTTGATGGTTTAATGTTGGAGACTACTGCAAAACCCTGTCTGGGATACATGGGAGCCATTAAGAAAATCCAGCAAGGTCCTATCAGAAGTTCAACACGAAAAGTCTCAAGCTTGCCTAGGTGGTCCACTTTCTTCCTTATACCTGTCAGAGTGTTCTTATGCTTGTTGTGCTGTTTACACTGTAAAAACTAAAGGTTTTTTAGTAAGAAAAGGGAGGACCTGAGAGGAATGGGGCTCCTTCAACCTTGACAGACTGGAAGTCTCCAATGTCATTGTTTTACTGTCTAATTCTACATTATTTTCATTTTTCTGCCTGCATCTAATACCCCCAGTCCTATTCTCTAGCCTTCCATTGACATGCACATGCATCAACATGCAGCTTGACATACTTTCAATGTATGCTGTTCAAATATTCTGCAAATATATTTTCATATTGATGGATACCTATGAAAATATATAATTTTATTCTGTATGGGTTTATGTGTGTTTAAATTTACATTAATATGTAAAAAATTACATAAGTGTGTTATGAATCTCATTTGGCTTTTATTTTATTCATTGACAATTAATTTTGGAAATGTATCCCAAATTATACACATGGATATAGTAAAATTCTTTTATTGTTGTATAACAATTGCACTTGGGAAAAAATGTTGTATTTATACATTTAAAAAATTGATACTTAATATATCTCTGATTTTTTTTCTGATATGAATAATGCTGCAGCAAATATCCTTATAAATATTCTCTTGAATATTATTCTGAGTATGCCTCTAGATACAGAAATGGAATTGCTGGGCCACGGGGCATTGTACATTTGCAATTTTATAAGATACTGCTAAATTTTCTTCAAAGCAATACCAATTTACACTCTGGTCATGTGCTATTGCCAGACTTAGTTTGGGCTTAATTTTAATAATCTGATGGATGTGTCCCTTTTAAATTTGCACTTTTCTGATTCTAGTGGTTAAGCAACTTTTATCCACAAATCATTAAGTATTGTCTGTGTAATCCCTTTTTATATAAACTGTCCATTTTCCATTCGATGTGAGAGAGCTTTTAATGTGTGCTAGTTTGCATATTTTTTTTACAATAATATAATCTGGATACATGAATATACTACATTTTCTCTCAGCCTGTCATTTGTTTTATATACTTATTTATATATATATATTTTTTTGCAGTACGCAGGCCTCTCACTGTTGTGGCCTCTCCTGTTGCGGAGCACAGGCTCCGGACGCGCAGGCTCAGAGGCCACGGCTCACGGGCCCAGCCGCTCCGTGGCATGTGGAATCTTCCCGGACCGGGGCATGAACCCGTGTCCCCTGCATCAGCAGGCGGGCTCCCAACCACTGCGCCACCAGGGAAGCCCTATATTTTCTTCTTTAATTTTCTTTCTCTTTTCTTTAAAGGTTTTTATTGAAGTGCAACATACTACATACTTATTGTGAGGTGTGCATATCTTAAGTGTACTGCTCCATGAAACTTTGCCCATCTGTGTGACCAACTCACAGATCAAGATACAGAAACCAGCTAGCACTCCAGATACCTCTTAAGTGGCCCATCCTAGTCATCACCTCCACAAAGTAACCACTATTCTTTTTGAAGCATAGTTTAGTTTTACCTGTTTTTGAACATTTTATAATGTAAGTTATACAGCATGCACTCTTTTTTTCTAATCAGTCAGAATTTGTCATTTTTTAAAAAAGTCTTTATTGAAGTTGTTACAATATTGCTTCTTTTTTTAATGTTTTGGGTTTTTGGCCATGAGGCATGTGAAATCTTAATTCCCCGCCCAGGGATTGAACATGCACACCCTGCACTGGAAGGCGAAGACTTTTTTTTTTTAATTAACTAATTTATTTAGGCTGCACTGGGTCTTAGCTGCGGCACGTGGGATCTGATTTTTTTTTTAGTTGTGGCATGCGTGCAGGATCCAGTTCCCTGACCAGGGATTCACCTGGGCCCCGTGCACTGGGAGAGCAGAGTCTTACCCACTGGACCACGAGGGAAGTTCCTGGAAGGTGAAGTTTTAACCACTGGACTGCCAGGGAAGTGCCTGGCATGGACTTTTTTGTGTCATTTGTTTCACTCTTTTTCTTTGATATTCACACGTTTACTCATCGAGTAAGTTCATTATTTTTCCACTGTCATATAGTCGTTATGTTTGAATATATTACAATAATTATTCATATTACTATTAATTCATATTTTGTTTAGTTTTGGTAAGTTTTAATATTGTTGCTATAAATTTTCTTAGACATATTTTTCCAAAGTGGTTTTACCACACACTCCAGTATCAGTATATTAGACGTGTGTATGTGTGTGTTTCAAGTGTTCTAAGTTTTTTTTCCTATAATTTTGTTGCATTTGATTTACTGACATTTTGCTTAGGATATCTGCACCTACATTCATGAGGGAGATTGCCCTTTAAATATATATATATTTTTTAATAAATATATTTATTTAGGCTGCGTTGGGTCTTCGTTGCTGCTCGCAGGCTTTTTGTAGTTGTGGCGAGCGGTGGCCACTCTTTGTTGTGGTTCGCAGGCTTCTCATTGTGGTGGCCTCTCTTGTTGCAGAGCACGGGCTCTAGGTGCACAGGCTTCAGTAGTTGAGGCTCATGGGCTTTAGAGCACAGGCTCAGTAGTTGTGGCGCACGGCCTAGTTGCTCCACGGCATGTGGGATCTTCCCAGCCCAGGGCTCGAACCCATGTCCCCTGCATTGGTAGGCGGATTCTTAACCACTGTGCCACCAGGGATGCCCTAAGTATATTCTTTAGCACTTTTCTTACCTAATTTTGATGTCAAGATAATAATTTCATGAAGTAAATATTTTATTGATCCTCTTTCATCTATTTCTATCCCTTTAATTGGAAGACTTAACCCATAAAATATGTGGGGACACGTTAATATTTTGAGTTATATTGTTGAGTAATTTTAAATATTGATTCAATTTATTTAATGAGTAAGTGATATATTTCTCTTTCCCCATAGTTTTTCTAGACAATTGTCTATTCCACTGAAGGTTTAAAAATTTATGGTATGACTCTCAGGGAAAAAAATCTAAAATTGGGATATGATAAAAATCTTTAAATAAATGAATGTTTCTAGAAGGGAAGAGCATTTGTTTGCTTAGGATGGAAATGTGATTTTGCATTATTCATAGACTGATATTGAAGTTTATTAATGGAGATTTGAGTTTATAATTGTCATTTGCCAATACCATTCCTAAAACATATGGCATACGAGCACTCTTGTGATTTATAGAGTTTGAGTGTTTTGTTTCCTCAGGCTAAATATAAATTGATATTTGATCAAAATGTATCTGGGGTTGCAATTAGATCTGTGTGGAAAATTAGAGAATTATGCAGATATAAATAAGAGCATTTCAATCTGAATGAAATTATAAAAGGAGTTTTGCATTGATAAACCACAATAATTTCCATTGGTCGACATGCTATCGTCATCTCTCACTGGGCTGCTGTCCCCGAAAGGCATTCTTAGGAAAACTAAGGAATGGTTACTTCCTGAACAGACACACACAAAATGCAGAGAGAAAAATCAATAATCTAAGACACTATTTAAGAAAAAAATAAGGTTATTGTGATAAATAATAGTTAAAAACCTGCCTATAAAATAAATATTGAATAAGGAGAAAAGGAGAAAAAGTAGAAGGGAGGAAAAATGCTCAACCAAAGGGAAGAAAAACCTAGCTTATCTGTAACATTTGTGTCTTTTTCTTCTCATTTGTAAAATAATGAAGTTGTTATAGAAGATATTATTAAGTTGTGAAATTAAGTCAGTAAAATATTTTCCATGGATTTTCCATGGATTTCTATCTACAAAAGATAGAAATTTCTTATTTGTCAATCCCTAGCCTCTAAAATGCTATGAGACATTGTCTACGGTCTCTGAGATCAAAATAGAAAAATGTAACATTTGAAATAAAAGCTTACTGAGTACAAAATAAATGATGTTTACACTACGTTCTGTGACTCTAGGAAGTGATAATAAGTCCAAAATACTTAAGATGAAAATATTTTTCGGTTTTCTACATGACCTTGTACAGATTTCTGCTTTTGTAGATGAAATAAATGAGTTTTAATACAGAGAATCTCATGAAATAGTAACTAAGGACACTGAGAAATATAATGTAGAATACTATACAACTTCTGGGCTGCACATAATGACAACTAACTACCTTATATAAAATTCAGACTAACTTATCTGCCACTAATTGGCTCCCTGGTTACTTTAAGGTTTTCATTTTTAACCTGGAAGCAATACCAATTAGAAAACAATCCAGAGCATAGTTTAAAATTGCATAACTCTCACTGATTTTTATGGGTTCCCAATGTCTTTCATTTTTCCTTTCCTGACATTATCTTCCTTGGTTGGATTGTTGAGTGCTCTGTTTCGTGGTGCTGCACACCAGTTAAGCTGTGAATCCAGCCATGGCCACATATAAAAATGAGCAAAGACATCCAGGTCTCTTGGCAAACTGCTGTGATGTTCAAACTAGTGTTAGCTCACTTCCTAATTTATCTCACTCCCATTGACGGCCTCCAAGGTAGGAAAAGGTTTTACTTCCTAAAGTGAAAACACTTCCAGCCAAACTTGGATGGTCTAACCTCTAAGCAATTGTACCCCTGTATTCCTTAAGAAGCACTTTGAGTCTTTCATTGACAATCTTTAACAACAAACAAATGAACAGTCAATGAAACACTTTCCATGGATTTCCATTGTTACAAAAGATAGATATTTCTTATTTGTAGGCTCTAAAACATTATGAGATATTTTCTATGGTCTCTAAGATCAAAATAGAAAATGTAACATTTTGAAATAAAAGCTGAGTACCAAAATAGATGATATTTACTACACAGTCACCAAGTGATATTTCTTTTCAAATGATGAAAATCTTTACCTATGAGCAAACGAGGTGAGAAACTAGCTTAGACATTAAACTTACATCTGTACAAAAAGAGAAACATTAATTACGTTGACCATTACAAATGTTATAGATGTTTATGCACTTTATTAAACACTCAAAATTTTAATCAGTTTCAAAGCACTGTCTTGTCTCCAGAGAGCTACCTGCTTGTGGTGTGGGCATTCTGAATATTCTGGAAAAGTATTCGTATGTATGTGTATATGTATATTACACATACTGCATTTCCTATTAATTTCAGCAGATTAAAACATTCAAGCAAAGAACTGCAAATACACTCTTATAATCATTTAAATAACTAATGATTCGGTTACAAAATAACTTTAAGGCAGAGATACATTATCTCACATGAAATTAAAATCTCCTCTTCTAAAAATTCATTAAATTATCTTAAAGGATAATTTAATATCTGAAGAGCATAATGAAAGGGTTTTTCTTTCATTTAAAATGTTAGTTGACTTGGCATAGGATATTTAGAAATAATCTCCCTGCATAAAAACTCTACTGTTGACCTTAAGCAGTCAGCTTGAATAAGTTAGTTCATTTCACATAATTTGTTAATATAAAATATTTTTCAATGTGCTAGATGCTAGAAATACAAAGACAAATAAAAAGCATGTTCCCTGTCCTCAATGAGTTTGCGATCACATAAGGATGTAATACAAATTTAGGGATTTGTAGGTACAATGTAGTAAATGCAATTCTAAAGATATGCCAAAAGGCACTGTGCTGTAACTCATGCTTTCATTCCCTTACTAAAAATAAAGGTAAACATTTTTCACAGCAGTTTAGACGGTTTTGCAGAAGCCAACACTGGATATTACATGTGGGAAAATACCTTTTAAGAGAAACAAAAGATGCTATTTGCTTTAATTATTATAAAACCACACCTATAAATCTAGATTAGACAAATTCTTTAATCAGATCCTGTAATTACATAGATTGGGCCCAAGTTTATGCCCACTGTTCTGCCTCATGAACTACAAATCAAACTTCTCTGGCACTTGCAATGGAATTGAAAAAAATGCAGTAATAAAAGTACATAAAACTTTTTATTTCAGAAGAACTAAAGGTGCCTCTCATTCTCATGGTGTCCTTTGTAGGAAAGGACTAAGTGTTTTCTTGAAGGTTTATTATGTGTATTACTGATATTGTTGTTGAAATTACCGTTAACGTTTTAAAATTTGATTTCCAATCTAGGTGTAGTCACATCCTTAACATTTTGTATGCTTCTCTTTACTTGGCCATGTTTTGCTCTTTTTACTGATTCTATATATTGTTAAAATGCTTTAGGCATGCAAAAGTTAAATGTTAATATTGTTAAGTTTAAAAAATTTTAAACATTTTCATAAAAAAAATAATTAAAAACATGAAATTTGAATGAATTATATTGTTAAATTGTATATAAAGGATAAATATATTATGAACAGTGAGTTTCCACCCTCCCCCAGAAAAATAATAATTAATATAATTCATCTTATCAACAGATTGAAAAGAAACAAAATTCAACATGAATTCATTATGTTGAATAAAATCCTCATAGAAAACTAAGAATAAAAAACTGCTAAAGGCAATTTATGGAGAACCTACACCTAATACTCTACTAGACTTCGAATTTTAACAGTCTAAAATGGGAAAAGCAACTAAATACATTTCCCTCAGAATTAGGACAAAGGCAAGGATGTTCTCTCTCACTACTTCCATTTAATATTGTGATAAGAGTTCTAACTATTTCAGTACAGAATGAAATTATATAGATAGAAGAAAAGAGAGAGAAACTACCTTTATTTATAGAAGAAATGATCAATTCTGTAGAAAATGATAAGGAATCCTCAAAACAGCTACTGGAAATAATATGAGTTACCCAAAGACACAAGATACAATTTTAATATACAAAACCCATTATTTTTATATAGCTATCAATTAAAAAAATAGAAATGAAATTCAATTTAAAGTAAATACCATTTACAATACCATTTAAACCAAGACCAAAGACCAATGCAATGAAAATCATAAAATATTGCTCAGAGAAATTTAAAAGATCTAAATTAATGGAGACATATCTCATGCTCATTACTCAGAAGATTTGATATGTTTAAAAGGTAATTTCTCCCCAAAATATTCTATAAATTCAATGAAGTTCCAATTAAATTAAATTCACAACAGGTGTTCTTAAAGTGGAAAATAATAACTTGTTTTATATATATATATATATATATACACACACACACACACACACATACACACATATAAAATAACCAAAGCAATTTTAAAAAGGAAGATAAAGCTGAGTACTTACGTCACCCAATTTCAAACATATTATAAAACTACAGTAATCAGCACAGTGCAATATTGGCAAAAGGATAAGCAAGAAATATATAGATAAATGGAACTGAATACAAAGTCCAGAAATATTTCACTTCTAAGTAGATGCACATGTCAATTCAATGAGCAAGAAAGAATCTTTTCAACAATGGAGGTGGGACACTTGGATTTCCCTATGCAAAGAAACAACAAACACACAACCTCCTACTACAGACAAAAACTAATTCATATAGATCATATACCTGAATTTAAGTGTTAAAACTATAAACTCTTTAAAGGCAACATAGGAGAAAAATCTTAGTGATTTTAGGTTAGGCAAAAACATCCTTGATAGGATACAAATACTGGAATTATAAAAGAAATATTCATAAGGGTCTCATCAAAATTAGCAACTTTTGTTCTAATAAAAAGACTTCTAAGAGATGAAGATGCAAGTCACAGACCTGAAAAAATTTAAAAATATATATCTACTAATGTATTTGTGTTCAAAATATACTAGTCATACTCTTACATCTCAATAGTACTTCAAGCAACCTAATAAAATAGGAAAAAAAAATATGAATAGACACTTCAAAAGAGAAGGTATATGGATGGCAAAGAAGCACATGAAAAATATATAATATAAAATAATTACTTAATAAAGAATATAAAGTTAAAAGGAATAATGACATGCAACCACATACCCATTAGAACTGCAAAAACTGAAAAGACTGACAATGCTAAGTATTGACAAGGATATGGAACAACTGAAGACAGCACACATTGTTGGTATAAAAGCAAGGCAATCTGGCCACTTAGGGAGAAAAAAATCAGTTTCTTACAAAGTTAAACAAAAATATAATGTAATTGTAGTAGTGTAAAACTGCTTAAAAAAAAAAAACCTCTAAAAATATGAGCAGCATAATAATAAAGTAATTTTCAGCTCATTCAGTGATTAATGCTGATGTTTGTAATTCATAGGCAGTCTTCCTTCTGGTCACTCAGGAACTTGGCCTCTTTCCATCCCATGGACCTGCCAATGACCAGAGCCTTTGTGTCCTCCACTGATCTTCTGCACCATGCCAGGGGAAGAGAAAGTGGGGCAGACCTTGAAATGATAAAGTTGACTTTTGTCTACCCTCATTCCATTCAGCAGACTTGACAACATGACAAGAACTAACTACAAGGGATCCTGGAAATGTAATCTAATTATGAGCCCAGAATTAGAGGAAAAGGATTTCCATTAACCCTTACCAGTGTACACTACTACTGTATATAAAATGTACAAAATCTCAAGACAGAGACATATCAAAGCAACTGTTTGCTATTCTTCCCCTAGGGCATAAATACCACCTAATTAGTTTTTGCATTAGAGAGACTGTAGAAAATAACATAAAGCTATATTTTATATTACAAACAGCAATTTTCACTTCAAGATCACAAGTTATTAGCTACACAACTGGTAGTTAAACATCAATAAATTGCTGTGTTCCCTATGATCAACTGCCAATCTCTAGTAATCATATATATTACTTTTAATTCACAACAGGTTAACTACTAATCCAGCAACAGAATTAAGAATTAGGGAGTAGAAGAATAATTCCTATTCTGGGGGAGAACAATTCCTATTCTTAAATATAAAAAAGCCACAAAAAGGAAGAACTGTGCATTGTTATCTTCAAAAAAATCAAAATAAGTATAAAAACAATTATGTAATTTTCAAAAAAATTCTTCTTGATGAAAGAAAAAGCAAATAAAATATATAAATGTAGAATTTTTTAAAATATAGAGGTCACTGTTATCATTTTAAAATGTTAGGAGGAAGTTTTTAATTAAAGTTTTTATTTTGAGATAATTATAAGTTCACATGCAATTGTAAGAAGTAATACAGAGAGATCTCAGATATGCTTTACTCAGTTCCCCCACTGGTAACATCTTACAAAACTATATTACTATATTATATTACAATATCTCAACCAGGGTCCCTCATGTTGCACTTTTATAGTCACACCTACTTCCATCCCTCCCCACACTTTCCCTAGCAACCACTAGTCTGTCCTCCATTTCTAAAATTTTGTCATTTCAAGTATATAAATAAATAACATTTGGCATTAGCTTTTTTCACTCACTATAATTTTGTGTATATAAAAAGACAAAATACTATAGATGGCCAATAGGCACATGAAAATATGCTCAACATAGCTAATTATTAGAGAAATACAAATCACAACTACAATGGGGTACCACCTCACACTGGTCAGAATGGCCATTATTAAAAGTCTACAAATAACAAATGCTGGAGAGGGTGTGGAGAAAAGGGAACCTTTCTTCACTACTGGTATGAATGTAAGCTGGTGCAGCCACTATGGAAAACAGTATGGCAGTTTCTCAGAAAACTAAAGAGACTTGTCATATGATCCAGCAATCCCACTCCTGGGCATATATCCAGACAAAACTCTAATTCAAAAAGATACATGTATCCCTATGTTTACAGCAGGACTACTGACAATAGCCAAGACATGGAAACAACGTAAATGTCCATTGACAGAGGAATGTATAAAGAAGATGTGGTACATATATACAATGGGATACTACTCAGCCATAAAAAAAAAAAAAAGAAAGAATGCCATTTGCAGCAACATGGATGGACAATGTATTATTATACTAAGTGAAGTAAATCAGAAAGAGAAAGACAAATGCCGTATGATATCAATTATATGTGGAACCTAAAATATTACACAAATGAACCTACGTATGAAACAGAAACAGACTCACAGACGTAGAGAACAGACCTGTAGTTGCCAAGCGGGAGGGGGCTGGGGGAGGGATGGAGTGGGAGGTTGGGGTTAGCAGATGCAAATTATTATATATAGAAACGATAAACAACAAGGTCCTACTGTTGTAGGTCAAGGTTTAGCACAGAGAACTATATTCAATATCCTATGATAAACCATAATGGAAAATAATATTTTTTAAAATGTATATATATGTATAACTGAATCACTTTGTTGTACAAGAGTAATTAATACAACATTGTAAATCAATTCTATGTCAATTAAAAAAAGTACAATAAAAAATTTTAAAAGACAAACCAATATAGTAAAATAATAATCCTAAATTGTTTATGCTCAATGATATACTTTAAAAATACCTGAATAATCGACAGAATGAAAGGAGAAATAGACAAATCTACAGTCGTGTTTAAAGCTTTTTCTTTTTTTTTGTGGTACACAGGCCTCTCACTGTTGTGGCCTCTCCCTTTGCGGAGCACAGGCTCCGGACGCGCAGGCTCAGCGGCCATGGCTCACGGGCCCAGCCGCTCCGCGGCATGTCGGATCTTCCCGGACCGGGGCACGAACCCGTGTCCCCTGCATCGGCAGGCGGACTCTCAACCACTGCACCACCAGGGAAGCCCATGTTTAAAGCTTTTTAAACAACTGTTTTAGTTACTGAGATAATGAGAAGATAACAAAAATAATCAGAATATGGGAGATTTGCAGTGAATCTTAACAAATGACATTATTAACATTTTTAGAATGCACATCAAACACTGTAGAATACATATTTTTTTTCAAGTGTATGTGGAGCATTCACAAAAATAGACCACATATTGGGCTCCAAAGCAAGTATAAATAATTAGAAAAGATTGAATTCATTCAAATATTCCCTCTAAGTTCGCAGGATTTAAAGTCAAAATCAATAATGAAAAGTTAACTAGAAAAATGCCCAAATATGTGGAAATTAAACAACAAACATAAAATAAGGTGAGTGCAAGAAGTAAAAGAGAAATTTTTAAATATTTTGAATTAATATGATAATGAAATAATAGAATTTTGAGATTAAGCTAAAAGAATTAATGAAAGGGAAATTTCCTATAAATACAATAATTAGAAAAAAAAGCAAGTTTAAAATCAAACTAGTTTTTACTCAAGAGGTTAGAAAAATAAGAGCATTATTTTTAGTCTGGAAAGAAGAAAATAATAAAGGAATGAATAGAAATCAGTGAAGTATAATTTCTACTGCTGTCCATGTTACTGCCTTTTCATCATAAAGAACTGGAAAACTGGACACTATATATGAAACAGCAGTTTTTCAGGCATTAAATTCCATCCAGCATAAGACTATAATTCCAAAATAAAATCGAATGAAATGAGGTGATATTTATGATACACTTGGATTTTCTTTTCTGGAAGTAAATTCTAGACAGTAGAATGGGGAGATGAGACCAAGCAGAGCATTTTGGTATTGCACAATTGAATAAAACAGATTCAACTTTACAGACCATGAGTCAGCTGGAATTTATAGGGAAGAATATGGGTGAAGAGGGAGTTACTCTGAGAAACACCTCCACATCTCTGCATAAGAATCCCTTTGAATCTGTTACTAAAGAATTATCTGCACATATGTTGGATGAAATGTAGCAGACCAGGAAAAGTATTTCTCAGGAGATGTAAACTGAACAATTCCAAGAGTTTTCCAGGCCTGAAAGGCTACTGAGTTTCAATAAACCATAGAGGAGAGACATCATGAAATATCCAGGCTATACAATAGGGGTTCCAGATAGCTCACTCCTGAGTAGGAGGGCTAGAGTAAAAAGGCTACTTTAAACCTGCCTTAACAAAGCTTAAAAAAAAAATGGTTAAAATTACTGAATTGATCCACAAGTTAATTAGCTTCTTGCAAAAACATATCCAATATTCCTTAAAAGAACACAATAAGATCCAAGCACTCAAAGTTATAATAGCAATGTTCAGCATTTAATCAAAATTACTAGGTATGAAAGGAAGCAGGAATATGTGACCCAGAACCAAGAAAAATCAGCCAACAGAAGCAGATGCACAGAGGATAGAGTTGATGGACTGGCAAACAACAACTCTAAAAGAACTAGTATAAACATGCACCTGGATTTAGAGAAAAACTTAATATACAGTTGACCCTTGAACAACTTGGGGATTAGGAGCACCAACCCTCTAGAGCAACTGAAAAGCCACATATAACTAACTTATAGTCAGGCATCAGTATATGTAGTTCTTCTGCATCTGTGGTTCTGTATCTGTGGTTCCACATCTGTACATTCAACCAACAACAGATTGTGTAGTATTTACAATTGAAAAAACTCTCAGTGTAAGTGGACCTGTGCAAGTTCAAACCTGTGTTGTTCCAGGGCCAACTGTATTGAAAAGGCACATAGAACATTTTTTAAAATCCTATTACGAATGAAAAACACAATCTCTCAGATGAAAAATGTACTTGATGAAGTTAATGGCAGATTAGACATTGCATAATAAAAGAAGATAGTTGAGCTTGACAATGTATAAGTGGAAAATATCCATATTGAATTACAAAGAGTAAAACGACTGAAAAAAAAAAACAAGTTATCAAGAATCCCATATCAGGTAGTTAAATGTTATGTGTAATTTGAGTCAGAGTGGAGTGTTAGAAAAAATATTTATATATATTATAACAATTTTTATTGTTATATGTTAACAATTTTTACCAAATTTGCTGAAAACAGAAGACCTCAATTCATTGACCACAAAACAGATTAAAACAAAGAAAAACAGACCAAGGTATATCATAATCAAATTGTGTAAAAACAACTGAAAAAACAGCCAAAGAATAAAGAAATAATACATAGAGAAAGAAATATAAGAATATCACAATCTTCTTACAAGAAGCAAAGCAAGTCAGAATATTATGGAACAATATTTTTAAAGTGCTGAAAAAAAGGCCTGTTACTTCAACATCCTATATTGATAGAATATATCCTTCAAAAATAAAGGTGAAATAAAGACATTTGTATTCAAACAAAAGTTTAGAGAAAGAGTTAGTAGTAGATCTGAACTACAAGAAATTAAACAGGAATTTCTTTAAGGAAATAGAAAATAATACCAAGTGGAAATCTGGATCTGCAAAAATAAATGAAGAATGCTGGAAATAATAAATATTTGGATAAATTAAAAGGACTTTTTCTTATTTTCTAAAATTCCATAAAGAAGTATTTACTGTTTAAAGAAAATTAATTTCAATGAAAGTACACTCTAAAGTTTTAACACATGCAGAAAGAAGACATTTGACAAAACAGAACAAAGAATCAGGTGGGGTATGTACAGGTGAAAGATTGTTACATTATACTTGAATTGACATGATGTTACAAGGAAGTAGAAGATAATATTCTGTAACATCAAAAAACCCGAACGAAGTTTTTGGCCAGCCCAAATAAATTAAAGATGCACGTTGAAAACCTTTAGATAGGAGTCTGCAAACTTTCCTTCAAAGGGCTAGACAGTAAGTGCTGTAGGCTTGCAGGCCAATCATTCTCTGTCTTACCCACTCAACTCTGGCAGAGTAGCACAAAAGCATCCTTAGACAACTACAGAGACAATATGTAAACTAATGTGTTTGGCTCTGTTCCTTTAAAACTTAATCTGCAAACCACACTGCCATCTCAAGGCCATAGTTACCAACCCCTGCTGTAGAGTAATGACTAAAAATTTCAAACAAAGGTTATAAACAATACACCAATAGGAGAGATAAATAATAATTGATTATGAACTCAATTCAACTAAAAATTCAACAAAGAAGAAAAAGAGATTAGAGGAGACAAAGAAAACAATAACAAATAGAAGGTTTTAGAGGTTTTCTTCCATGCTTTAAAAAACTAATAGCAAGATTATAACAGTTGATAATTTTAGTACATGTAAATGTCCTAAACACTCAAAAAAACAAAGTAGCGAATACAGCCTAGATAAAGACATGAGACCCAATCATACGTTGTCTACAAGGAGCTCACTTTAAATATAAGATACAGAGATTTTAAAAGTAAAATGATGGAATATGCAGTTCCGTGGAAAAAAAATTCCAGGTCCTGTATTAACTTCAGATAAAATGGTCTTTAAACAAGTAGTATTGCCAGGGCTATAAATGGATATTTCCTAATAATAAAGGCTCAGTTCATCTTGAACACAAAACTATTCTAAATATGTATGTATGGACATCATAACTAAACTTTAAAACATCTGAAACAAGAATTGAAGGAAAAATTGAAAAATCCAAAATTAGATGTGAACATTTCAATACTCTTCCTAGTATTTGACAGTATAACTAAAGTGAAGCTTATCAAGCTTATAGAAGATTTGAACAATACTACTAATAATTGACATTTATAGGGCACTCCACCCAATAACATCAGAATATTCTTTTCAGATGCATATAAAACATTCACACACAAAAAAGACCACACTCTGGGCAATAACACATCTTCATAAATACAAGAAGATTTAAATCACAAACAGTAAGTTTTCCAATTCATAGGTAAATAAAAATCAGTAAGATAAAAGAATCTGAAAAATCCTGACATATTTGGAGATTATACAATGCACAATTTTCCAGTTGTCAGATAAGTAATGGGGATGTAATGTACAATGTTGATTAATGTAAACAACACTGCTCTGTGTTAAGACAGGAAATCACAGAGTTCTCATCACAAGAAAAAAATTTTTTTCTCTTTCTTTTCTTTTGTATTTATATGAGATGATGGATGTTCACTAAACTCACTGGTGTAATCAGTTTGTGATGTATGTAAGTCAAATCTTTATGCTGTAAATCTTAAACATATACAGTGCTCTATGTCAATTATAGTTCAGTAAAACTGGAAGAAAAAAAAAGAATGCACTCTAAATAGTCCATTGTCAAATAACAAGATACAAGTGGAATTAGAAAATAATTTGAAAATTGGACAATAACACAACATATCAAAATCATGAGATACAGCTAGAGCAGAGCTTAGAGGAAATTTTGCAACTTTAAATGTTTGTATTTGACTAGAGTAAAAAGGTCTAAAAATCAATAATTTGTTTCCACCACGAGGAAGTGAATGAAAAAAAAATAGTGTATATCAAATGCAAAGTAAGTAGAAGGAAGAAAATGATAGAAATAAGAGAAGAATGTAATCGAATAGGAAATGGACACAGAGAAAATCAATGAATCCAAAAGATTTTTCTTTCCTAAAGATCTGTAAGATTGATGAACTCCTGATCATGAACAAAGAAAGAAATGACAATCCTCCCAATATCAGGAATGAAAGAAGGGATATGTCTGTAGATGTTACAGATATTAAATGTATATTAAGAAAGTATTTTAGGAGATCGGGGAAGATAGTGGAAGAGTAAAACGCGGAGATCACCTTGCTCCCCACAGATACACCAGAAATACATCTACATGTGGAAAAACTCCTATAGAACACCTACTGAACGCTGGCAGAAGACATCAGAACTCCCAAAAGGCAAGAAACTCCCCACGTACCAGGGTAGGGCAAAAGAAAAAAGAAAAAACAGAGACAAAAGAATAGGGACGGGACCCGCACCAGTGGGAGGGAGCTGTGAAGGAGGAAAGGTTTCCACACACTAGGAAGCCCCTTTGTGGGCGGGTGGAGGGGGTAAGCTTCAGAGCGGCGGTGGAGAGCACAGCAACAGGGGTCCGAAGGGCAAAGCCGAGAGATTCCCGCATAGAGGATTGGTGTGGACCGGCACTCATCAGCCCGAGAGGCTTGTTTGCTCACCCGCCGGGGCGGGTGGGGCTGAGAGCTGAGGCTTGGGCTTCGGTCGGAGCGCAGGGAGAGGACTGGGGTTGGCGGTGCAAACACAGCCTGAAGGGGGTTAGTGCACCACGGCTAGCCGGGAGGGAGTCCGGGGAAAACCCTGGGCCTGCCGAAGAGGCAAGAGACTTTTTTCTTCCCTCTTTGTTTCCTGGTGTGCGAGGAGAGGGGGTTAACAGCGCTGCTTAAAGGAGCTCCAGAGACAGGCACGAGCCGCGGCTAACAGAGCGGACCCCAGATACGGGCATGAGACGCTAAGGCTGCCGCTGCTGCCACCAAGAAGCCTGTGTGCGAGCACAGGTCACTCTCCACACCTCCCTTCCGGGGAGCCTGTACAGCCAGCCACTGCCGCGGTCCCGGGATCCAGGGACAACTTCCCCAAGAGAACACACGGCGCGCCTCAGGCTGGTGCAACGTCACACTGGCCTCTGCCGCTGCAGGCTCGCCCCGCGTCCACACCCCTCCCTCCCCCCGGCCTGAGTGAGCCAGAGCCCCCGAAGCAGCTTCTCCTTTAACCCCGTCCTGTCTGAGCGAAGAACAGATGCCCTCCGGCGACCTACATGCAGAGGCGGGGCCAAATCCAAAGGTGATCCCCGGGAGCTGTGCGAACAAAGAAGAGAAAGGGGAATCTCTCCCAGCAGCCTCAAAAGCAGCGGATTAAAGCTCCACAATCAACTTGATGTACCCTCCATCCGTGGAATATATGAATAGACAACAAATCATCCCAAATTGAGGAGGTGGACTTTGAGAGCAAGGTTTATTATTTTTTTCACCTTTTCCTCTTTTTGTGAGTGTGTATGCTTCTGTGTGAGATTTTGTCTGTACAGCTTTGCTTTCACCATTTGTCCTAGGGTTCTATCCGTCCAATTTTATTTTTTTAAAAAATTTATTTGCTTAATAATTATTTTTTATTTTAATAACTTTATTTTATTTTATCTTACTTTATTTTATCCTCTTTCTTTCTTTCATTCTTTCTTTCTAATTTTTCTCCCTTTTATTCTGAGCCGTGTGGATGAAAGGCTCTAGGTGCTGCAGCCAGGAGTCAGAGCTGTGCCTCTGAGGTAGGAGAACCAACTTCAGGACACTGGTCCACAACAGACCTCCCAGCTCCACATAATATCAAATGGTGAAAATCTCCCAGAGATCTACATCTCAACAGCAGCACCCAGCTTCACTCAATGACCAGCAAGCTACAGTGCTGGACACCCTATGCCAAACAACTAGCAAGACAGGAACACAACCCCACCCATTAGCAGAGAGGCTGCCTAAAATTATAATAAGTCCACAGACACCCCAAAACACACCACCAGACGTGGACCTGCCCACCAAAAAGACAAGATCCAGCTTCATCCATCAGAACACAAGCATCATCCCCTCCGCCAGGAAGCCTACACAACCCACTGAACCAACCTTAGCCACTGGGGACAGACACCAAAAACAATAGGAACTATAAACCTGCAGCCTTCCAAAAGGCAGACCCCAAACACAGTAAGATAAGCAAAATGAGAAGACAGAAAAACACACAGCAGATGATAGAGCAAGATAAAAACCCACCAGACCTAACTAATGAAGAGGAAACAGGCAGTCTACCTGAAAAAGAATTCAGAATAATGATAGTAAAGATGATCCAAAATCTTGGAAATAGAATACAGAAAATGCAAGAATCATTTAACAAGGACCTAGAAGAAATAAAGATGAAACAAGCAACGATGAACAACACAATAAATGAAATTAAAAATACCCTAGATGGGATCAATAGCAGAATAACCAAGGCAGAAGAACGGATAAGTGATCTGGAAGATAAAGTAGTAGAAATAACTACTGCAGAGCAGAATAAAGAAAAAAGAATGAAAAGAAACGAGGACAGTCTCAGAAAACTCTGGACAACATTAAACGCACAAACATTCGAATTATAGGGGTTCCAGAAGAAGAATAGAAAAAGAAAGAGACTGAGAAAATATTTGAGAGATTATAGTTGAAAACTTCCCTAATATGGGAAAGGAAATAGTTAATCAAGTCCAGGAAGCACAGAGAGTCCCACACAGGATACATCCAAGGAGAAACACGCCAAGACACATATTAATCAAACTGTCAAAAATTAAATACAAAGAAAATATATTAAAAGCAGCAAGGGAAAAACAACAAATAACGCACAAGGGAATCCCCATAAGGTTAACAGCTGATCTTTCAGCAGAATCTCTGCAAGCCAGAAGGGACTGGCAGGACATATTTAAAGTGATGAAGGGAAAAACATACAACCAAGATTACTCTACCTAGCAAGGATCTCATTCAGACTTGATGGAGAATTTAAAACCTTTAGAGACAAGCAAAAGCTGAGAGCGTTCAGCACCACCAAACCAGCTTTACAACAAATGCTAAAGGCAAGAAACACAAGAGAAGGAAAAGACATACAATAACAAACTCTAAACAGTTAAGAAAATAGAAATAGGAACATACATATCGATAATTACCTTAAATGTAAATGGATTAAATGCTCCCACCAAAAGACACAGACTGGCTGAATGGATAAAAAACAAGACCCGTATATATGATGTCTACAAGAGACTCACTTCAGACCTAGAGACACATACAGACTGAAAGTAAGGGGATGGAAAAAGATAATCCATGCAAATGGAAAGCAAAAGAAAGCTGGAGTAGCAATTCTCATATCAGACAAAATAGACTTTAAAATAAAGACTATTACAAGAGACAAAGAAGGACACTACATAATAATCAAGGGATCAATCCAAGAAGATATAACAATTGTAAATATTTATGCACCCAACATAGGAGCCCCTCAATACATAAGGCAAATACTAACAGCCATAAAAGGGGAAATCAACAGTAACACATTCATAGTAGGGGACTTTAACACCCCACTTTCACCAATGGACAGATCATCCAAAATGAAAATAAATAAGGAAACACAAGCTTTAAATGATACATTAAACAAGATGGACTTAATTGATATTTATAGTACATTCCATCCAAAAACAACAGAATACACACTTTTCTCAAGTGCTCATGGAACACTCTCCAGGATAGATCATATCTTGGGTCACAAATCAAGCCTTGGTAAATTTAATAAAATTGAAATTGTATCAAGTATCTTTAACAAACCCTACGCTAGGAGACTATATATCAATTACAGGAAAAGTCTGTAAAAAATACAAACACATGGAGGCTAAACAATACACTACTGAATAACGAAGTGATCACTGAAGAAATCAAAGAGGAAATCAAAAAATGCCTAGATACAAATGACAATGGAGACACGATGACCCAAAACCTATGGGATGCAGCAAAAGCACTTCTAAGAGGGAAGTTTACAGCAATACAATCCTACCTTAAGAAAGAGGAAACACCTCGAATAAAAAAACCTAACCTTGTACCTAAAGGAATTAGAGAAAGAAGAACAAAAAAAACCCAAAATTAGCAGAAGAAAAGAAATCATAAAGATCAGATCAGAAATAAATGAAAAAGAAATGAAGGGAATGATAGCAAAGATCAATAAAACTAAAAGCTGGTTCTTTAAGAAGATAGACAAAATTGATAAACCATTAGCCAGACTCATCAAGAAAAAAGGGGAGAAGACTCAAATCCATAGAATTGGAAATGAAAAAGGAGAAGTAACAGATGACACTGCAGAAATACAAAAAGATCATGAGAGATTACTACAAGCAACTCTATGCCAATATAATGGACAACCTGGAAGAAATGGACACATTCTTAGAAAAGCACAACCTGCCAAGACTGAATCAGGAAGAAATAGAAAATATGAACAGACCAATCACAAGCACTGAAATTGAAACTGTGATTAAAAATCTTCCAACAAACAAAAGCCCAGGACCAGATGGCTTCACAGGCGAATTCTATCAAACATTTAGAGAAGAGCTATCACCTATCCTTCTCAAACTCTTCCAAAATATAGCAGAGGTGGCCTCATTCTACGAGGCCACCATCACATTGATACCAAAACAAGAGAAGGATGTCACAAAGAAAGAAAACTACAGGCAAAAATCCTCAACAAAATACTAGCAAACAGCAAACTAGCAAACAGAATCCAACAGCACCTTAAAAGGATCACACACCATGATCAAGTGGGGTTTATCCCAGGAATGCAAGGATTCTTCAGTATACGCAAATCAATCAATGTGATACACCATATTAATAAACTGAAGGAGAAAAACCATATGATCATCTCAATAGATGCAGAGAAAGCTTTTGACAAAATTCAACACCCATTTATGATAAAAACCCTTCAGAAAGTAGGCATAGAGGAAACTTTCCTCAACATAATAAAGGCCATATATGACAAACCCACAGCCAACATCGCCCTCAATGGTGAAAAACTGAAAGCGTTTCCACTAAGATCAGGAACAAGACAAGGTTGCCCTCTCTCACCATTCTTACTGAATATAGTTTTGGAAGTTTTAGCCACAGCAATCAGAGAGGAAAAGGAAATAAAAGGAATCCAAATTGGAAAAGAAGAAGTAAAGCTGTCACTGTTTGCAGATGACATGATACCATACATAGAGAATCCTAAAGATGGCACTAGAAAACTACAAGAGCTAATCAATGAATTTGGTAAAGTTGCAGGATACAAAATTAATGCACAGAAATCTCTGGCATTCGTATACACTAATGATGAAAAATCTGGAAGTGAAATCAAGAAAACACTCCCATTTACCATTGCAACAAAAAGAATAAAATATCTAGGAATAAACCTACCTAAGGAGACAGAAGACCTGTATGCAGTAAATTATAAGACACTGATGAAAGAAATTAAAGATGATACAAATAGATGGAGAGATATACCATGTTCTTGGATTGGAAGAATCAACATTGTGAAAATGACTGTATTACCCAAAGCAATCTACCCAATGCAATCCCTATCAAACTACCACTGGCATTTTTCACAGAACTAGAACAAAAAATTTCACAATTTGTATGGAAACACAAAAGACCCCAAATAGCCAATGCAATCTTGAGAACGAAAAATGGACCGGGGGGAATCAGGCTTTCTGACTTCAGACTCAACTACAAAGCTACAGTAATCAAGACAGTATGGTAGTGGCACAAAAACAGATAGATCAACGGAACAGGATAGAAAGCCCAGAGATAAACCCACACACATATGGTCACCTTATCTTTGACAAAGGAGGCAGGAATGTACAGTGGAGCAAGGACAGCCTCTTCAATAAGTGTTGCTGGGAAAACTGGACAGGTACATGTAAAAGTATGAGATGAGATCACTCCCTAACACCATACACAAAAATAAGCTCCAAACGGATTAAAGACCTAAATGTAAGGCCAGAAACTATCAAACTCTTAGAGGAAAACATAGGCAGAACACTCTAGGACATAAATCACAGCAAGATCCTTTTTGACCCACCTCCTAGAGAAATGGAAATAAAAACAAAAATAAACAAATGGGACCTAATGAAACTTCAAAGCTATTGCACAGCAAAGGAAACCATAAACAAGACCAAAAGACAACCCTCAGAATGGGAGAAAATATTTGCAAATGAAGCAACTGACAAAGGATTAATTTCCAAAACTTACAAGCAGCTCATGCAGCTCAATAACAAAAAAGCAAAAACCCAATCCAAAAATGGGCAGAACACCTAAATACACATTTCTCCAAAGAAGATATACAGACTGGCAACAAACTCATGAAAGAATGCTCAACATCATTAATCATTAGAGAAATACAAATCAAAACCACAATGAGAAGTCATCTCACACCAGTCAGAATGGCTGTCATCAAAAAATCTAGAAACAATAAACGTTAGAGAGGGTGTGGAGAAAAGGGAACCCTCTTGCACTGCTGGTGGGAATGTGAATTGGTACAGCCACTATGAAGAACAGTATGGAGGTTCCTTAGAAAAGTACAAGTAGAACTACCATACGACCCAGCAATCCCACTACTGGGCATATACCCTGAGAAAACCATAATTCAAAAAGAGTCATGTACCAAAATGTTCATTGCAGCTCTATTTACAATAGCCAGGAGATGGCAACAACCTAAGTGTCCATCATCGGATGAATGGATAAAGAAGATGTGGCACATATATACAATGGAATATTACTCAGCCATAAAAAGAAACGAAATTGAGCTATTTGTAATGAGGTGGATGGAACTAGAGTCTGTTATACCTAGTGAAGTAAGTCAGAAAGAGAAAGACAAATACTGCATGCTAACACATATATATGGAATTTAAGAAAAAAAAAATGTCATGAAGAACCTAGGGGTAAGACAGGAATAAAGACACAGACCTACTACAGAATGGACTTGAGGATATGAGATTGGGAAGGGGAAGCTATGACAATGTGAGAGAGTGGCATGGACATATATCCACTACCAAACGTAAGGTAGATAGCTAGTGGGAAGCAGCTGCATAGCACAGGGAGATCAGCTCGGTGCTCTGTGACCACCTAGAGGGGTGGGAGGGAGGGAGATGCAAGAGGGAAGAGATATGGGAACATATGTATATGTATAACTGATTCACTTTGTTATAAAGCAGAAACTAACACACCATTGTAAAGCAATTATATTCCAATAAAGAGGTTAAAAAATACTGTAAACATTTTAAGGTAATTAATTTTGATAAATTAGGTTAAATGAACTAATTTATTGGAAGACAGAATTATGAAAACTGATAAGGTGAAATAGAAATAAAGAATATAAATAGCTTTATATAAATTGAAGAAAGTTAATTAATAATTAAATCCTTCCCCAGAGTAAACACAAGGACCAGATGGTTTCACCGGTGAATTCTTTTAACTATTTACATAACACATTGTACCAAATATAAACAAATTCTTTTAGAAAGCAGAGGAAGAGGAAATGGTTTGCAAATCATTTTATGAGGTCAACATTAACCTGCTATCAAAAATAAAGACATTATTAATACAGATCAATGGCAGCTATGAATAGAGACACCTCCTTAAAATATTTTAGCAAATTTAATTCAACATATATTCAGATGGTATTATATTGAGATCAAGGTGGCTTATTCCCAGAAATGAAAGTTTAACATTGGACATCCAGAATGACTGGCATTCACCATATTTACAAAATAAGGGAGAAAATCAAAACCAACAGATATGTGGAGGAAAAAATTTAAGAAATTCAAAGTTCATTTCAGATGAAAACTATGAGAAAATTACGAATATAAAAACATTTCTTGGGCTTCCCTGGTGGCGCAGTGGTTGAGAGTCCGCCTGCCGATGCAGGGGTCATGGGTTCATGTCCCGGTCTGCCAAGATCCCACATTCCGTGGAACGGCTGGGCCCGTGAGCCATGGCCGCTGAGCCTGCGCGTCCAGAGCCTGTGCTCTACAACGGGAGAGGCTACAACAGTGAGAGGCCCTCGTACCAAAGAAAAGAAAAAAAAAAAAACATTTCTTTAGGCTTATAAAAGTCTCCTACAAAACACTACAACTAATACCATATTTTATGATGAAATATTGAAAACTGTCTCTAAGAAAACTTACAAAAAATGTATGACTACACATATCACTTCTAGTTGCAGAAGACATGATTATGTCCTAATGTCTAAAAGCAGCTACTGTAAGTAATATGTGAATTGAGCAAGGTTGCATGTATAAGGTGATTAGACAAAAATCAGTTATATTTCTATATGCTAGAAATGAACTGAAAAATTAAATTAATAAAACAAAAATTAAATTAATAAAACAAATTAATAAAACAATTTAAATTAAATTAATAAAACAAAAAATTAAATTAATAAAACAATAAAACACCTATAATTGTATCAAAAATAAAATATTTAAGAATAAATTTAATAAAATATGGGCTTCCCTGGTGGTGCAGTGGTTGAGGGTCTGCCTGCTGATGCGGGGGACACGGGTTCGTGCCCCGGTCCGGGAGGATCCCATATGCCATGGAGCAGCTGGGCCCATGGGCCATGGCTGGTCTCTGAGCCTGCGCGTCCGGAGCCTGTGCTCCGTGGCGGGAGAGGCCACAGCGGTGAGAGGCCCACGTACCGCAAAAAAAAAAAAAAGAATAAATTTAATAAAACATTTGCAAGGACTGTACCTTTTGAGACAGACAAAGGCCTTCTAAAAATCTGAAAGGTGAGCTCTCTAGATCTTCTCTGCTAAACAGTGGGGCTTCATATAATCCTAAAACTATTATCCCACATGCTTTTTGTTTACCAGAGTAAATTTCCATTGATTTGCATAATGCTCTTAAAGTTTTCAAATTAATTACATCAGCATGGACTAAAGAAACAGTGTCTATACAAAAGGAAAAGATGACTTTGGAACTTCAAAGTACTCCCCTGCAAACACGTGCTGCGTCTTAAGGGAAAGAAAGAATGACTCAGAAGGCTAGACTAAGAGTCCGGATGCCAGAGTTCAGGGTCCTGAAGAACCACTTCCAGGCATAAGCCCTAATCAAGAAAAGAGTGTCTGGCAAAATTTCAGAATTGTTATGGACCAGTAATTGCTGTTTGCTCCCCACTCCCTCTCCCACACTACTTTTAAATAGAAGTGTCTCTAGTAGTTTCTCTATCCCTGTCCCACCATTTTATGTTGGATAACTTCTACATTTAGTTCCCAAAATGTAAATAAAGAGAACTTGCACTCAAAAGTCTGTGTCTTATGAATCACACGCAATGAACCTCATCTGCACATGGATCTGATGCAGATGATGAGAACCTGAAATTTTACATAATGCCATAAATGACAGGATGAAACTGGGAGCTTTGAGAACTTTTTGTTTTGTTTTGTTTTGCATGTGAGAGGGATGTGAATTGTGGCTAGAGAGCAAACTATTTTCCAAAAATGTTCATTACAACATACTATACATACATATACACATACTTCTTAAAATGTGACATTGAAACTACTTCTTAAGTCATGGTATGTAAGTTACTTCATCTTGAAACAGAGTTCACTTTTATGACTATTTTGATCAATAGAGTACAGTAGATGTGATGTTATATTACTTTAAACATTTAAACCAGGTCATAAAAATGCCATGCACTCTACCTTTTCTTGGGATCTTCACTCATAAACCAGCCAACATGTTGTGAGAAAGCCAAATAGCCAAATAGAAAGACATTTTGAAGGTGCTTTGTCAGACGGCCTCAGAGAGGTCCCCTCTGATAGCCAGCCATTGTCATCAGATATGTGAAGTGATAATCTTTCAACAGATTCCAGCCCTCGGCTGTCATGTCATTTTAACCTTCAGTTTGTCTGTAGGTAATGCTGTGTAGTTAAGAGAACATCTTTCCATGATGAGTTTATCCAAATTTTAGATTCATTACCAAAATAATAACTTTTTTACTTTAAGCCACTAAATTTGGGATAATTTAGTACATAGCAGTTGAACATATGGGCAACAGTTAATAGGAGTGATTCATATCCCTAGTGAATTGAGATGACACACTTATTGTGTTGAACAGCAGATCTGAAAAGTACATTTTTAAATTTCTGACAGATTGCTTCTTAATTTAATTTAAAATGTTTACTGGCTGTTTACCACAGTAGTTCTACACTGCACTTAAAATCACATGGGGCATTTCATAAGCCTTGTCTATGTAATCAGACTGCTCTGTGGCAAACTGATTTTCTATTGCCACAGAATGGAGCATTCCTCTTGTGAGGAAATCATCAAAACAATTTCTGCCTTAAATTTACTGAAAACTACTCACTTATTCACTTAAAAGCAATTTAATGTGCCTTGAATTTTGTAACTGAGTACTGGTATTTATGTCATAATGAGCTATTTTAAATTTAACATCTATCTATCTATCTATCTATCTATCTATCTATCTATCTATCACAATAGGAGAGACTTTGAGTGGATAACAAAAATTCATTCTAGTCTTTTAATTCTAGGCAACTTCCAAAATTCTTGAGAAGTAAGCATTACTGTCATAAGAATAAAAGTATCTTAAATTGACATTTTCCAAAAATAATAAAAAGTATTTGAGGAGGAGAGGTTAGGTGGTAGTATAATTACTTTGCTATTTTGCTGTATAAGGAATTATGCAAGTGCTCAATGAAGTCTTAGATATATAACTTTAAGTATAAATTACATGCAGAATAACATCATTAAGTGAATTATATAAAAATTCATTTATATAAAATTAATAACTTTGTGTATGGCCCATATGGTATTTATTTTAGAGACATTTTATAAATTAGGAAACAAATAGCAGTCATGTTATCCTGTCACAGAAGCCGACTAGCTCTAGGAGACTGATTAGATGCACATAAAATGTAACATGACACAGTTCTATTTACGTTTTTTTCAGCCTAGTAATCTCTATGTTGCAATTCTAAAATGAGTAAGTTACCTAATATCATAATCTTTTTCATAAATTATTTGTTTTCCTCTTCATAATTTTTCTAATGTAAAATATCAAAGTAAATTAAAATTGGACAAAAGTGTCAGCTATGAGGGAATTTCAGGCTCCGTAATTTTCTTTCCATGATAAACAACTAGAAAATACATTAGACAACAGGAAGTAGACAACTGTAACCCCCCAAGAGAAGGTAAGTAAATTCCATGATCCTATGATCACGGTGGCTTTCTATATGGAAGCAAATTCCTGAATGTGATGGGGGTTGGAAGGTGGGGGTGGGGGTGGGGTGGGTACAGCAAGTCCTGATGTTAATGAGGTGAAGAGGCAGAGATGCCATTCAGGAAGCTTAAGGCAGCTGTACAGGGCAGGGTAAAGCAAAGAAAAAAAATCAATTGACAGAGACATCTCGAAATCTTCATGGCAATGCTATTTTCTGTTTCTGTGCATACTGGACTCCACAAGCATAGAATAAACCTCCATGAGAGCAAGCAGGGAAAATTAATTACCAAAGTTCTGTAAAATAGTACTGGACAACATTTAAGTTTGTATCAGCCAGAAAGGAGACTCATTATTGAACATGTAGGAGAAACAGAAGCATAAAAATGTGACTTAAATCAAAAGAAAAATGAGTCAATAGAAATAGATTCAGGAATGTCAAAGATGACAGATGAGAAGAGAAATAGAAGATATTTTTTAAATAAAATTTCTATAGTAGAATAATACAATAGAAATTTTAAAATTAGTTAAGTCAATAACATATTAGACAATGCAGTAAAAATGATGACTTGAAGTCTTACAAATAGTACTCTTCTGAGCCAAAATAGAGAGAAAACTGCAAACAAAGGCACAGCACTTCAGTAATACGTGAGACAATATTAAGTGGCAAAATATGCAAGTAATTCTAATATTAGGAGAAAAGGGTGGGATGGAAAATACTTAAAGAAATAATGACTAGTAATCTTATGAAAACAATAAACCAACATATTTAAGAAGCTCAACAAACTCCAAGTAAGATAAAAACACACACAAAAATAAATCAGACTGCCAACTACAAACTGGCACTTTCCATCTACCTCTACAAGGATTAACTCATGAGCTGCTGCAGCTTCTGACCTTCAATAACCCCTGAAAGGAGTTCAAGGTGCGGATCAGGAATGAGGGACTCAGTGCTCTCAGAAAAACTGGAAGAACAGGTCTTCAGACAGTTAGATATTTTTAGGAGAAGACTTTATGAGCCCAACTCTTGCATCTCCTAAATCCTTCATGGTGACAGCTGCTCCTTGTGACTAGCAGTAGCCTTCATGAGACTAGCAGCAACCTTCTGTAAAAATGTGTGCTTGATTGCATGTAGTCCCCCTTCACCAGATCACATATATACTGACCTTCCCCTCTACCTCTTCTGAGCAGTTTCTCAGAGCTATCTTAAGTGCTGTCTCCCAGGCTATAGTCCTCATTTTGCTCCCCAATAAAACTTAACTCACAACTCTCACATTATGCTTTTTTTTTTTTTTTTCTGCCAACAAGATCACAATACATCATAACAAATTTCCAGGAAAAAAATCCTCTGAAATTAGAATTTTATATTCAATAAAAAAGTCATTCAGAAATGAAATAAGAATAATAACTTTTGTCAGACAAGCAAAGTGAAAGAATCTGTTGCCAGGAAACTTGCATTATAAGAAATGTCAAAAATAGGTCTTCACATGGATCTACATAAAAGCACTAAAACTGGCAAATATGTGGGTAAATATATTAGATATTTTCTGCATTTAAAAAATGTATTTAAAAGAGAATTGACAAAGTAAAAAACCATAGTGCAGTGGGTTTTATAACATATAGGACCAAAATGTATGGCAATAATAGCACAAGGGGCAGGAAGAAGAAAATCAAAAAACAGAGATTAAGGTTTTCATATTTGGTGTGAACTGGTATAATATAATCTAAAGAGAGAGTGTGATAAACTAAAGGTGTGTATTATAAACCCTAGAGAAACTGCTAAAAATAATAAACCAATAATTATAACATATAGGACAAATCATAAAAATTTTATTTTATTCAAATGAATGCAAAACAAAAGGAAATAAGGAGCACAGAAAAAAAATTAGCAAGCTAATAGATTTAAACCAAATTGATAATTACATTAATGAAAATGATCTAAAAAGTGAAGTAAAAATTAGACATAGTTAGACTGAACAAGAAAGACCCAACTGTATACTATTTACAACCAACTTACTTTCCCACTTTATGTTTGAATTAAAATATATAAGATGAAAGAAGACAAGCAAACGCTAAACATAACAAAGTTGGAGTGGCTGTACACATATCAGTCAATGTAAATGTCAGAAGAAGTAGTAGTATTAGAATAAAGAAGGACATTTCCTAATGATGTAGGGTAAATTCATTGAGAAGACATAAAAATTCTAAATGTGAATACCCCTAACAATAGGACTTCAAAAAATATAGAGGAAAAACTGACCAACCTACTAAGAAAAATAGGTCAACTGATAGATATGTTTGGATATATCACCATTTATTTCTCAGTAATTGGTGGAACAATTACTGAAAATCAATGAAGTATATAAAAAACTCAAAAAATACTACCAACCAACTTTTCTAACTGCCATATTAGAACACTTGACACAACAACCACAAAATGCACAGAATGTGCTACATTCTTTTCACATACATATGGAAAATTTATCAAGATAGACCATATGTTATGCCATGAAAATATACTCAATAAACTTAAAAAAATGGAAATCATTTGGCATAGCTCTCTGATCCCAAGAGAATTAAACTGGAAATCATTAGCAGGAAGATTTCTAGAAAAAAATCATGGATAACTGGAAATGTAAAAACTCATTTCTAAATAGCCCATGTGTCACAGAAGAAATCACAAGGATATTGGAAAATACAAGAACTGAAAGGTAATGAAAACAAAACATATTAAAATTTGTGGGATGCAACCAAAAAAGTGCTTAGAGGGAAATTTGTGGCATCACATTCTTATACTAGAAGAGGAAAAAAGTCTCAAATTGATGATCTAAGTTTTCACTTTAGGAAACTAGAAATAGGAGGGAAAGTTAAATGAAAATAAGTATAAGAAAGGAAAAAAATAGAGACCAGAGAAGAACTCAAAGAAATAGAAAAACAATAGGGAAAATGAATTAATTTGTATGACCCTGGGCATATACCTGGAGAAAAACATAATTGATAAAGATACAGGCACTCAATGTTCATTGCAGCACTATTTACAACAGCCAGGACATGGATGCAACCTAAATGTCCACCAACAGAGGAATGGATACAGAAGATGTGGTACATATATACAATGGAATATTACTCAGCCATAAAAAGGAACGAAATTGGGTCATTTGTAGAGACACGGATGGACCTTGAGACTGTCATACAGAGAGAAATAAGTCAGAAAGAGAAAAAAAATATCGTATAATAATTCATATATGTGGAATCTGAAAACACTGGTATAGATGATCTTATAAATATTTACAAAGCAGAAACAGAGATACAGACATAGAGAACAAACGTATGGATACCAAGGGGGTAAGGGGGGATGGGATGAACTGAGAGATTGGTATTGATATATATACACTGTTGATATTATGTACAAAATACATAACTAAAGAGAACCTACTGTACGGCACAGGGAACTCTACTCAATGCTCTGTGGTGATCTAAATGGGAAGGAAATCCAAAAAAGAGGGGATATATATATATATGTATAGCCGATTCACTTTGCTGTACAGTAGAAATTAACACAACATTATAAAGCAACTATACTCTAATAAAAATTAATTTAAAAATTTGTATGAAACTCTAATAACTGGTGGCAGAAAGCTGATCTATTTTTGTCTTGGCCAGTGGATACATGGAATTCACTCTTAAGTGATGAAAATGTTCTATATCTTGATTGTAATGGTAGTTATGTGGGCAAATTCACTGTAAAAATTTTAAAAAAAAGTTTTTTTTTTTTCTTTTTTGTGGTACACGGGCCTCTCACTGTTGTGGCTTCTCCTGTTGCGGAGCACAGGCTCTGGACGCGCAGGCTCAGTGGCCATGGCTCACGGGCCCAGCCGCTCCGCGGCATGTGGGATCTTCCCAGACTGGGGCACGAACCCACGTCCCCTGCATGAGCAGGCGGACTCTCAACCACTGCGCCACCAGGGAAGCCCAAAAGCGTTGCTTTTTTATTATAAATTATCTCAGTAACGTTTATTAATTTTTAAAAAATCAAAATGTAAATTGAAATATCCAGGTAAGTTATTTTCCTTTTTTTTGGTAATACTTGTGCATTTTCTCTAATTTTGAACTATTTCTGTCTTATGAAAACAAATGGCTGTTACATTAAAATAAATTAAGACCCAGGGCATATTTGGTTCTAAATGATTATGACCTCCATAAAGAAAAGCTAGTGCATAGGAAATAGATGCAAAGTGTTGAAGTACAATTACATTCTGGACAAAATAAAATAAAATATGGATTCAATAAACACTGGTTTAATTATTGATATCAACATCTGCACCGGCCATTCCCCTCTCAGCCAACTCTGTGATTTTCAATGACAGTACCCTGGGAAAGATTCAGCAGAGAACGTATAGATGGTGGTGCTGGACACTATGGAAGAGAGGGAGCTGAATAGTGGGTCTAGGAAATATAGGTCACTGCGTTGGTGAGAGCTCTTATTTGTAGACAGGGATTACACTGTACTGGGTAGAAAGAGATCAGAACATAAAGAGAGAGAGGACTGAAAACAGATTCTAAGCTAAACCTCAGAGAATGTTTGTTAAAATCCACCATACAATAGGGATTTCAAAGAAGCTGATTTTTCTACCTCACCCAGGAGGCTGTAGGTAAAAAGCTGCAACTGCACAACAGCTCCGCCTCTGCTATGATCAGGAAGGCACTGACTTAGGAAACCACCGGCAAAACCTAAAAAATTCTGCCCTGGCCATGATCCATGACAAAAGAAAATGGAGGCTGCATGCTGTGCCCTCCTTCTATGTAGTTCAGTTTCAAATTATAGACTTGGGTTTGTGCATCCCGAAACAAATCAGGGACCCTGGCCACAAGAGCATCATCAGAAATCCTAATTGCAGGCTTTAGCTTTGAGAATTTGGAACTGAATAAGAAAGCCAAAAAGTGCTTGAACTCACTGTTTAGTGAAGCAGTTCAAAGACCCTGGGTCATCACCAAAGATCACAATTGTTACAAAAGTTTGCAACAATTTTAGGGTCCATATTTATATTTGCTAGGTTAGGGCAGACTGCATTAGCACATCAACTAAGATATGTAGTTGTTGCAAACAATGGAAGTTTAGATTAGGTAACAGACACAGAAAGCTAAATTAGCAACAAATGTTAAGGTCTATGTGAACTTTAGTTCTGGTATAAATCTTGTTAGGGAGGAAGACATTTTCCTCTACCCTTCTAGGGTCTCCTGACTGGACTAAGAATTAAATTGACATGAGAAATTTAACAGGAGAAAATTAACAGGAGAAAACCAAATGAAAGTTTAATAACATGTATACATAGAAGAGACCCAAGAAAACTGAGTAAATCACCAAAATGGTAGAAACCCTCGCCTTAAGTACCATCCTCAGTGAAAGACAAAGAGGATGTTAGGGGTGGGGAGAGTCAGTTATAGAAGGTTACCAAGAAAAGCACAATAAACTAGGGTAAGGTTGTAAACAGATTTCAGTCATTGACTTCACTGATAACAGTTTGTAGAAATTTGGTCATCTTTTTAGTACACAAGGAATGCACACTTACTAATGGAAAGTTCCCTTACAAATGTAAATGTTTACTATGAAAGGGTAACTCCTACTTGGTTTTCAGAGTTTTTCCCCTGTCTGCTGTTTCTTAGAAAATAACCAGTTTAAAATAATTAATATGCCAAAGAGACATATTTTGGGGTGGCAAATTCTGCTCCCCTCTACTCTAAACATGTTGGTCTACAAACAATAGCTCAATATAATAGTAGGTTCTTTTCTTTATTATATAACAGATCAGTATAGTTCCAGATTGACAGGAATTCTATTTTCCGTGTGTGTGCCGTGGTCACTCCTGTGTTGTTTCCACTTCAATCTGACTGAAAAGAGAAAGTGATGAAGAATCGTGTGTTGTAGAGATTTATGGAACAAATTTAGGAGTAGCAGGGTTCAGTTTTGCTCACAAAGGCATTGTTTAGATATCACTGATGTGGCCACACCTAACTGCAAAAGAGATTGGGAAACGTGGTTCAGCTATGTGCGCAGGAAGAATGGAGGTGGGTTTTGATGAAAAACTACCAATCTCTGCCAAAATATAAAAGAGAAGTTGGGTGGTTGTGTAACCAAGCAGGACCCTATGGGGCCTTCCTGGGACAGACCCTTCCCCCCATATCCTCTGCTGTAGCTCTTCTCTGAAGTATTCAGATAATAGTATCTCTCGCATATTTCCTGACTTTTTCAGCTGCTAAAACCCACCATCAAATGGAAGAAATTAACTTACTTGATGATCATGAGCATGTAGCCCCAGACCTTCTGGTGCCTAAGGATTGATAAAATTACATTCCTGGTCCCGGCCTGTTACCTCAACATCAACCAATCAGAACTGTGCTTGAGCTGATCACATACCCTGGGACATCACTCCCTCACCTGGCCTTTAAAAATGCTTGCTAAAACCCTTCGGGGAGTTGAGGGTTTTTCTGAGCATTAGCCAGCCGTTCTTGCATGGCCCTGCAGTAAACCTTTCTTTGCTCCAAACTCTGACATTTCAGTTTCTTTGACCTCACTGTGGGTGGGGCACGTGAACTTGCATTTGGCAACACTTTGCCATTTCAAGAACAGTTATGGTGGACAACATAAAGGCTACAGTGTATAGCTTGGGAAAGGCTGGAAATGCATAATTCGTAGGTAATGTGACTATGGATGAATTTACAGATGAGCCCAGCAAAGGATGTGGCTGATGATGGGCAATATCTTCAGCTAGAATTATGGAGTGTTTAACTTGTGGAAACTATTAAAGACAATCACAACTTATACAATTAAACATTCATGATTACTGATGATACGATACAATGAATAAAATCCTACTAAGGTTTCTGATTGAGCCGAAGGACAGTTTTCAGATGAATCTGGATAGGTTGAATTTATTGGGTGAGGGAGCTTAAGAAAAGGAAGAGAAATGGTAGGCAGGAGTCACTGAGGAAAGAATGGGGACTGCAGAAAGAGTATGTTTTCTGGAAAGATTTTTATGCTTTAAAGCTCAGCTCATTCATGCTTACATTAAAATGGAGCCATTAACTATTGATACAACAAGTTTCATTGACAAATCTATTCTTTGGATTCTTCGAACACTTACAAACCTCAGTATATTACTCACACTTAGTTGCCATGGCTTAGGTTTGGTCACAATTTCATTCGGGTTTGTATATCAAATAAGAATCATCAAAATTACAGACAACATCATGTTACTGATACAAGTTTTATTAACTTCAAATATAGCATAAATTACTTGAAGGCACAGTATGGAATCTTATGCCCATACAAAGTTGTTAACACATATTCCCTTAGTTAATGTATAAACTGTGGATAAGACTTTGAAGACACAGTCTATATTTTAGACCTCTAATATAATAATAGTACCTAATAACCTGTTGTAATATATTCCAACAATGTAACTTTTACCTCCCACAATGTGGCAATTCAGCAAATGTGTATCCATTTTGGAAAAGAATGAGAAAACTAACTCTAAGGGACATCTCATCTAAAGAATATTAAATTAAACATGCTGGCACTAATTTTGTTCAAAACTCAGATGCGATGCAAATTCTAGATTTGCCACTCAGATATTTTCAAATGATTCAAAACAATACAGATAAAAATATGTTCAATCCTGTTTTAACATGATGTTTATACATTTATGTGATTTGTGCTGCAAAGAATTATTTTTTCTTTCTGCTAAATGATGAAGTAAAAACCAGCAATTAAAAATAAAAATCTGCCTGATTTGTTTTTTATCAGAATACATTGTTCAAAAGCATATATATTTATAGTAAAGAAAATACAAATATCACATTGATAGGTTATATTTACTGTAAGTTGTTTTATGCAAAATAGATTAAAACATATATAAAATGCTTAGCTTCACACAAACAAAATATTCACAAAATATTTGAGAAGATAAAGTTAATTATCACAGAAGAAACTGCATTGAAACTGTCTAGGTGAGATCAAATAAAACGTTAAAAATAAACTTTAGGACTTCCCTGGTGGCACAGTGGTTGGGAGTCCGCCTGCCGATGCGGGGGACGCGGGTTCGTGCCCCAGTCCGGGAGGATCCCACGTGCCGTGGAGCGGCTGGGCCCGTGGGCCGTGGCCGCTGGGCCTGCGCGTCCGTTTAGCTTACAATGCTGAGTACATTTTGTTCTGAATTTCAAAAATTATGCATGTAGCTATTTCTATTAGTTTCACTTCAAAAATTATGCATGTAGTAATTTCTATTAATAATGGTTTTGTAGATGACCTTGCTAAAGACCTCTGATACAGCAAGGTATTTATTTCAAAAGAATGACAGAGATCTAACACATTAAATAAGTGGTTCACATATTTGAAAATAAAGAAATGTTGAACATTGCTACTATATAGTTCTATACCTGGCAAAGCTGTATGCCTTTTTTTTTTGTTTTTTTTTTCTGGTAAATTGAGTATAATTTCCAAATTAATAACTTCCCAAAGAAGTCTTTATATTTTTTAATCTTTTTTCATATCATTATGTGGGATTTTTTTTTTAATTTTCTCTCGTAATTGTCTAATCTCTGACATTGAAATTAATTAGTTCAAGGACTTAAAATTTTTCCAGGAACAGAAATGAAAACCAAGTAACAAAAAGCAAAATGTTTTATTTGCTTCAAAGTCACATTTTTAGCAGGTGTCAGAGAGAAAGAAATTTTCCTCTACTCTTCTAGTGAAGAACGGTGCCTCCTGGAGTTAACAGACGCTGATAACTAATAGAAATTCTCAAACTTGTGTTACAGAATAAGAGATAAGGGATCAGCTGGTTAAAACCCCTTTGCTTGTAAACTGCCTTCATGGATTAATTTCACATTAGGGTTTTTTTTTTTTTCTTCCCTTTCTTTTTTTCTCTCTTTAATTGCAAACCTTCCCAGCTTCATACAGCCCAGTTGTTTTACAGGAACTTGGAATCAGCCCCTGCCCAGTGCAAGCTGGCTGGGGGCTGATTGTGACCTCCAACCCTAAAATTGGGCCTGCAAAGACGTCAATGAATGGTCTTTTGACTTCAGAGGCTGGAAAACTCCACCCTCAGATCATGCTAAGAGGCACCATTTTGAATATGCAGAAGCATGAAACTGAGGTGCACCTGTGCAGAACACCGATTACCTCACATTTTCCTTACCTCCAATCACTTTTCCCAGCACTTAAGACTACCTTGCTTATACCATAAATATCCCAACCCCCTTGCCTTTGGGGAGGCAGATCTGAGAATTGTCCTCCCGTCTCCTCGCTTGGCTGCCTTGTGCATAAACTCTACCTTGGTTGTAAACCTCAGCATCCTGGCATTTGGCTTACTGAACATGGGGCAAGTGGGCCTGGCTCGTAACACTAGGTTCTTTTGGTTGGTCTAAGAATTAAATTGACATGAGACAGATTAACAAGATAAAATCAAACAAAAGCTTAATAACATGTACGTGTGGGAGAGACCCAGGAGAAAAGGGTAACTCACTCAAATGGCTGAAACCCTCACCTTAAATACCATCTTCAGCTAAAGACAAAAGAGGACGTTGGGGGTAGTGGTTTGGGACTTCAAAGGGGAGGAAGGCAATTCACATAAAGATGAAAAGCAAATGTTTGGAAAACAAATGTTTGCTTGGCCCAGGCTGAGACAATGGACACAGAGAGGAATTTTAACAGACTTTGCTTGGTTCCTCCCTGTCTCTATACCTAGTTCACACTCTAGTTATCTATGGTGATAGCCCCCTTCCTGGAACAGGTCCTCCATCTACATTCTTTAGTCAGGGGAAACTCAAACTTTCTTCCTGAGTCTTTATGACCTTGACTGTTTTCAGTTTGAAATAATCCATATGCCAAAGAGACATTTTGGGGTGACAAACTTTGTTCCCCTACAGTATACAAATGAGTAATTATTTTAAAAAGCAGACCTAGAAATCCTAAACTCAGAACTGTGGAATTTTTTCTATAGACATTGAAGAGTGAGGTTCTGCTTTAGAGCAAGAAAGAGTCACAATCCTCAGTTGCTTCTGGATTGTTAGTAATGTGATGTTTGGCTGAGAGAATAAATGAAAACATGGGGAAGACTGGTAGTGCAGAAGCCTGTGAGTCTTCTGCTCTGTTTAAGAATTGTTAAGGATTGTTTTAAAGTAGAATATTTGCAAATGCTGTGCAGCATATACACAATTGTGTAAGGAATTCAGAGGAAAAATATCGTCATTTTTAGTGGCTGTGGATTTGACAAACTTAATGGAAAAATTAATTATGAAGTAAGCATAGGATTTGGGCATTAAGGAGAAAGTATACTCCAGGTGAAACCAAGTGGGACCCTGTGGGGCTCCTGGGCACAGAAGCCTTTCTGTGTCCCCTGTTTCTTGTTTGTAGGGAATAGGCTTCAGCCTCCATGACCCTCCCTAGGTTCCAAAGGGGGCAGTTTAAAACAGTTGCTAATCAGGGAAGGGATGGGATGCAGAAACAAAGGAGGAGCAGTCAAGAAACAATAGTGCAGCCTTGGGGCAGGTCCTGGTTCCCCCTCAAGGGATACACATAACAGTATCTTTGAGCTCTTCTGAGAACTAAAACCTCCCCAAATGGAAGATGTTAATGACTTTATGAAGCATTCTTTATTCCAGAGAGAAAGTCACAGTTTGATAACCTTGAGAACCACAGAAGCTCATCAGGAGACCACCTGAGGCCAGATTAAAGGAGTGCAGGCCCTGGGCACACCTGATCCTTATCAGCAACCCTGCCCTTGAACCATTGGTATAAAACGCCTCATCAAATCCCCCCAGGTTGGGACACACAGTTTTGAGAGCATGAGCCTGCTGTGTCCCCCTTTTCCTGGCAAAGCAATAAAGCTATTTTTTTCTACTTCACCCAAAATTCTGTCTCTGAGATTCGATTTGGCCCTGGTGCACAGACGCTGAGTTTTTGGCATCACAGGAAAAGGAAACAGCAGGATGATGGGAATAAAAAAGCTACAGTGAATTGATAGTAGACATAGGGGTGTGTAAGGAGTTGAAACAAGGATGAATATAAAATAAGAAATAGCTCAAGTTTCAGAGTTTGTATTTGATTTGGTAAATAAATAGGCAAAATTAGGTGCTTACATACAGAATCATACAATGATACAAAATGATACACAAATTGTATTCAATTACCAGATTTTCTGATGATTGATTTCCTTCATAAATGAAGTATTGAACATAGAGATAATCTGAAAGCTTTCTTCTTTGGTTTGAATTGGACATTTCTACTAGGTATGTGCTAAGGACTAATCTTGTTTTATATAGGATAATTAGTAAAGTTTCCCATAAAATAAAATAAACTTATGGTATCTAACTCTGTGGAAATCTGGGCTTTCAGCTACTGCATTTTCGCCTTCAGAACAGGAAAACGGATCTTCAAACAACAGCAATAATGATGAGTTCTGTTACCTGCTTTCTGCCAAGGCTCGCTTTATTTCAAAATTCTTCCTGATTACATAGAATTCTTCACAGGATGAGCCATCTGGCAATTTCTCTGAATGTCTCACTGGGATGATGGCAGAAAATAAGAACAGAGCCAATTCGCAGAGACAACAAAGGAAGAATGTCTAGATTGCCATGGCAGATTTTACATCAATGCCAAGAATCTCTGCATAGATGCCAGGTAGACTATTATCACTGAAATCTGATTTAACTATAGAAGGACCTCTGACTCTGAGCTTACTAACTGAAATTTGCAAATCACCATCATCTGCAAAATTTAAAAAAATCTCAACCATATATTGATTTGCAAAAAAAAAAATGTTGATATTAATGAAAGTACCACTAAATTTTAGTAAGCTTGTTTTAGGAAATAAAAGCATAGGATGACTAATTTTACCAATCAAATGTGGGTTTAAATAAGCATAAAACTAGGACAATATAAGAATAGATATGAGATAATGACTGTTGCAAACAAGAAAGCTACTACTTCATTTTTAGATGAATTTCTAAAAAATTTTTTTTTGATAATGAAATTAAAATATGGCTTTTATAAAAAAGCTCAAAATAATATAATTTATACTTCATCCTGATCTCATAAGCTCATTATTAAGTAAATAGAAATAATCTATTTTTTTCTCCAATTAAAGTACTGAATTAAGTTTTAGTAGTTATGTTTTGTTTTCTTTTTACTAATTCAGGTTCAAGAATTTTATTCACTCATTCATCAGATATTTATTAATGCCTACTATTGATCAATTATTGGGGGACTATTAGGAATAAAAAGAATAATAAAACAGATTGCAGCTCTGGGAATTTTTAGAAACCAATATGGAAGACAGAGAGCTAAATAAATTACATGCAAATATTAGACTCTTTCCATCTGGGGAGGAAAATATATTTATATTATGATATTCTTCAATCCTGATTAGATATGTCTTTAAACAGGCATTGTCAAAATCCTTGGTTTCTTAGCTGTTGAGTTTCTTTAAGATACATATTAACTCATTCTACCATACCCAAAGCTCATTGAGACTAGCTATTATACCATGCAATTTATGCTCAGTTAATGATTCAATAAATATTAATAAATAAAAATAGTTTTGGTATTAATACCTGATTGTTTTATTAATTATATATTCCCATTTCATGGTAACACTGGGAGAGCTAAGAGTAATACTAGCTCTGAGGCTCAATACCCAGCTTGCTTCTTACTGCCCCAGGTACTTTCCATTTCTCCCTGCTGCCATCTTCAGGGATGAGGGAGAGGGTTCTCTTGTGGTCACAGATAGCTGTAGCAGTTCCAGGAATTATACTGATGTATGATAAATCCAGATAAGAGGAATTATTTGTTATACTGTTCCATTTTAGAAATAAGTATATTTTTCCAGAATCTCCTCCTTAGATTGACTTTATGTCTTATTGGTCAAGATTTTGTCCTGTCAGCATCCCTAATCCACTCATTTATGGGGTCATGGTTTACCTAGGTGACCTGGATTCTTAGATTTATAATTGGGGATGATACAGATGTTTGAGATTCAGCCATTTTGACTCATTCCGAGTTATATTTCATTCTTTTTGCTCATTCAGAGATGTGAGGGCTAAGGATTTTCATGGTAAGAAATTCATTCTATCAATTTACATTCCCAAAAACAGTGCAGGAGGGTACCCTTTTCTCCACACCCTCTCCAGCAATTATTGTTTGTAGATTTTTTGATATGGCCATTCTGACCAGTGTGAGGTGATACCTTATTGTAATTTTGATTTGCATTTCTGTAATAATTAGTGATGTTGAGCATCTTTTTGCGTGCCTCTTGGCCATCTGTATGTATTCTTTGGAAAAATGTCTATTTAGGTCTTCCACCCATTTTTTGACTGGGTTGTTTGTTTTTTTGATATTGAGCTCCACAAGCTGTTTATATATTTTGGAGACTAATCCTCTGTCATTTGATTTGTTTGCAAATATTTTCTCCTATTCTGAGGGTTGTCTTTTCGTCTTGTTTATGATTTTCTTTGCTGTGCAAAAGCTTTTAAGTTTCATTAGGTTCCCTTTGTTTATTTTTGTTTTTATTTCCATTACTCTCAGAGGTGAGTCAATAAAAGATCTGTCTGTGATTTATGTCAGAGTGTTCTGTTTTCCTCTAAGAGTTTTATAGTGTCCATTCTTACATTTAGGTCTTTAATCTGCTATGGAGAACAGTATGGTGGTTCCTCAAAAAACTAAAAATAGAATTACCATATGACCCAGCAATCCCACTACTGGGCATATACCCAGGGAAAATCATAATTCAAAAAGACACATGCACCCCAATGTTCACTGCAGCACCATTTACAATAGCCAGGTCATGGAAGCAACCTAAATGTCCATTGACAGACAAATGTATAAAGAAGATGTGGTACATATATACAATGGAATATTACTCAGCCATAAAAAGGAACGAAATTGTGTCATTTGTAGAGACGTGGATGGACCCAGAGACTGTCATACATAGTGAAGTAAGTCTGAAAGCGAAAAACAAATATCGTATAGTAACACGTATACGTGGAATCTAGAAAAATGGTACAGATGAACAGGCCTGCAAGGCAGAAATAGAGACACAGATGTGAGAACGGATGGACACCAAGGCGGGAGGGGTGTGTGTGGGATGAATTGGGAGATTGGGATTGACGTATATGCACTAATATGTATAAAATAGATAACTAATGAAAACCTGCTGTATAGCACAGGGACTCCACTTCACTGTATAGCAGAAACTAACACAACATTGTAAAACAGCTCTACCCCAATTTAAAAAAAAAGAAATTCATTCTAACAGAATTGATGTGCAGGCACATCATGTTTAAATAAAAAGATGGAGTAGTTTACATTTGGATACAACAGAGTGCACATTATTTGGAGACTCCACTAGCCCAGTTTTCTCCAAACAGAGGAAGCCTCTGGAAGAAAAGGGACCAAACACTGGTGTCTTTAAGATTCTGATTGGGCACTGACAACATAGACAGACTGTGAATTAAAGTCTCATAAGGTTTTGATGGGCAGTACTTTCCAGTACAGACACTGTTAAAACCTATTGGATAATGAGGGAAGAGTTTTGCATCAGAAACAAGAGTGATCCACGTGATCACTGCTGATAGGAAAAGAGGAAAGAAGTACAATTACGTATGGTAGTATATGTGAACAGTGCTTAGATATTGAAAATAATTCAGGAAATTTTGTAGATTCAGGTGAAGCCAGAAAGAATATTGACTATTATTATTAATAAAATACTGTATCTCTCATAATTTTTGGCCTGGCAAAATGTGAGCTATCAAGGACAATTAATGAATAAGTTTTTTGAGGAAAGGCAATGAAATCAATTTTGGAAATACTGGCATTATTGTGTCATTTAGACACAATTTTTTAATAATTTAATACAATATAGCCATAAAATTGACTATGATTCTTGATATTTCATTGCCTAACAGTTACTTCAGAAGTGTATATTCTAAGCTACATGAATGCAAACATTTCAGTATATGGAAAACTCAGACACACACACAACACAAACACATAAAAACTTCATGTTTACTGTGTGATGTATCAAAGATACTATTTCTTCCTAGTTGTTTGAAAAACAGGATGCTATTTCCTTTTTTTTCAAGATGGAATTTCTTATTTGATGTTAGGCATAATTCAGTTGATAGTACTTCATATGACTGTAAAAATTGCTAATAACCTTACATAATTGGCTTTTTTAATGAACAACCAAAGGCTATTAAAACATGCAGCTGTATTTTAAAAGTGCATATGTGCAACTACTGATTTCAGAATCACAGTTTCTCAGTATAATAAGGATTTAATTTTATCACACTATTGATGCTGGCCTCCCTAAATCTCTGAGGGATTGAAGTAAATTTGTTTATGGGACAATTCACTTCAGAGAATTAATTCATGCTGTATCAGTTTTTTTCTTATTTCTTCTTATTCTTCAACTGCAACCTTTGAGGGGCTAGCCCCCATTAGCCACTGTTGAATAATTAAGAATGAGAAAATGAAGTATGAGTGTTTCTTATTAATAATACCCTGGTTCTTTTCCTTCATTACCCTTTTGCCCCTCCTTAAACTCAATTATTCATACTGTTGCCCAAATAATCCTTTAATACTCTATCAGATCATGGTCACACCTCTTCCAACACTCTTTCCAAAGTTCTTACCAAAGCCTGATACTCTCTTAATTGTCGATCTTACGCTCTCACTTGCTCACAGAACTCAAGACTTCAGCCTTTGGGTGATTCTTCTGATACCAAGCATATTACTGCCCCAAGGTTTTGCACTTGCTATGTATCCTCTGCCACTCCACAGTCACATGACCCCCTCGCTCCTTTCATTCACGTTTCTGTCTAACTGTCTTCTCAGGAAGGACTCTCTGATTCTTTATAGTAACAACCCCTACCATTATTTCCTTCTTATTATTTATCATTACTGTCTTAACATTTAATTGATCATATACTTGTAAAATTATTGATCTATTTTCTTTTCTCTTTCCTACTAGAATATAAGTTCTATGAGGTTGGAACTTTTATAGGTTTAGTACACTGCTATATTCCTAGTAACCGAAACAATATCCAATATACAGAATATATCTGGGAATATATGACAAAGTAAAAGGGATAGTAGGCTCTATTCTGGGAGTTAAAAATGGTTAGTGGGGACAATAGGTAGTGTATCAGTCTGCTAGGGCTGCCATAACACAATGCCACTGACTGGGTGGTGTAACAGAAATTTATTTTCTCAGACTTCTGCAGGCTAGAAGTCCAAGACCAAGGTGCTGGAGAGTTTGTTTTCCAGTAAGGACTCTCTTCCTGGCTTGCCAATAGTTGCCTTCCTGCTGTGATCTCACATGGTCTTTTCTCTGTGTGTGTAGAGAGCGCGTGAGAGAGACAGAGAGAGAGAGAAAGAGAGACACAGAGAGAGAGAGAGAGAGAGAGATTTGGAGTCTCTGCGTCTTCAGCAGTCTTATGGGATAAGGACCCCATCCTTATAAACTCATTCAACCTTAATTACCTCCTAAACCCTCTATCCCCAAATACAGTCACATTAGAGGTTAGGATTTCAATATACGAATTCTTGGGAGACAAAACTCAGTTCATAACAGGTAGTAAAAAAGATTAGAAAGGTAAAGAAAAATCAAATACAGAACTTCTATTGCATAGTGGAAAGTCTGAAATTTACCTTAGGTATTCCTCTATTATTCACTATGTTCTATTAACACTATGTCTACTAGATCAATTACTAATCTACTTGATTCTTCTACACCAAATCTATTTTTTGGGGGTATTTTCCCTTGGTCATTATTATTTTTTCTTTTATTACATGACTCAAATGACTTTTCTACTGCTGAATTTGACATAAAATATTCTAATATATTTAAGGTCATCTGAATTATGTCAGAATTATTTGAAACGTGTGGCTTAATTCCATTGAAAAGGTTGTACTCTTCTTGCTATTTACCATTTTCATAGTTAAACACAACAAAGTATTTGATGTGGATGGAGACTATTTCAAATTAAAAACTAAAATAGGAAATAAAAGAGCACAAACTTTCAGTTATAATATGGTTAAAGTCAGGGGATCTAATGTATAACATGAAGACTACCATTGTTAATACTATATTGTATGATTGAACTTTGCTAAGAGAGAACTTAAACGTCCACAGAAAAAACAAAAATGGAAATATGCGAGGTGATGGATGTGTTAATTAACTCGATAGGGGAGATTCTTTTCACAATGTATACATATATGAAAACATCATGTTGCACAGTTTAAATACCTTACAACTGTATTTATCAATTATACCTCAATACAACTGGAAAATATTTTAAAAGCATAATAAAACTAAAATAAGAGAATAAAATGTAGGATGACTGGACTTGTGCTATATGTATACATGGAAGAGAAATATTAAACAACTCAGTGATCATCTATAAGCTGCTCTCAGCTCCATCAGATTTAATGCTCATTAGTCCAAAAGAAAATATATACAGAATAAAACTTGTCTATATATGTAATTTTAAGAAAATCAATATAATGTCCAAATTGTAGTATAAAGGAGAAAAAAAGAAAACTATAAAAGGATTGTATTTTTAATATGTACATGCTGGACAAAACGACGCAAGAAATTATGATGAAGATCACAGACACACTTACGGAATGTATCACCGTAAATGCAATAACCATAAATGCATTTTTATATAGACACGTTTTAACAGCAACTCAACATTCAAGGCATTAAAATATTTTTGTGAGTGGTGAATACTTCTCAAGAAAGTTCTAATGAAACAAATTACACTTTTATCTCAATTTACATGGTGTCTGTATTCTTGGAAAGTTTATGGTGCCTACAACTATGCACAAAGGGTTTCTGTTTATGTAGAAAATGAAATTATTTCTAAGCTTAGATAATTATAAAGAGGTATTTCACCCGCATGACATTCTAAAGCCAAGTAACACACAGGGTGATATTTAATGGCCAAAACTGTCACGGGCCCTGCAGGAAAACATCATACCTGGCTCACAGCCACTGAATGTCAGTGGCACTCCTTAATCGTTGTTACAACCTAAAATGTCCTCAGACCATTTGCAAGACATCTGCAGTGAAGTATGGAATTGCCATCTCCCTCTATCCCAGCAACTGAAAACTACTGAAATGCAGTCACTAAAGTATCCAAATAAACTTTCTCTTGTAGGCCATACCAGTCTTTTGAAAAATTCATTTCTAACAGTCTTTATTCTTCTGTGATTATAATTCTTAAATGCATTCTCACACTCCTTCATTCATTTAATAAACACTTATTAAGCACCTACTACTCTTTTAGTTCCTAGGAATATTTTAAAAAGAACCAAAAAAAGTCTAAAAACAAGCAAACAAAAATGAGTTCTTCTCTTAGTGAACGTTACAATCTAGTTAAGTACAGAGATTCTTGGCCTGTAATTTTAAGTAAAAGCTCTCAAAACCTATAACTTTAAAGCCCCTAAAGCAACAGTTATTCAACACAGATCACACAGTTTTTCCTGTGCTACTGACCCTCGACCCCTACCTTCATACCCCCAAAGTCATCACCAAAGAAATTCAAGGTTCCAGTAATCACAGTGGCTTGCACTTCTGGTGGCTACTGTTGCAGGTAGACCAGCCAGTGGAATAAAAGGTATATTTTTAAGTGAGTTATACCGAAGTTCAATTTATACACAATGAAATTCACTGTTTTAAAGCACACAGTTCTATGAATTTGCATAAATAGATACAGCCATGTTACTGCCAAAATAATCAAGATACAGATTATCTCTTAAGCTCCTTAAATTCTCTCATAGCGTTTGGCAATCAATCTCCTCTTCCAAAAACCACTAGTTTGTTTTCTGTAGCTTTGATTTTGCCTGTTCCAGGAAGTCATATAAATGGACTCATACATAATGTAGCATTTTGCTTCTGGCTTCTTTCATTTAGCATTAGTCATTTGAGAATCATTCATGTTTTTGCATTTGTCAGTAGTTCATTCTGTTTATTTCAAGTAGCATCCCATTTTATACCTAGGAATGTGATTGTTAGACAGTGTGGTAAGTGAATATCTAACTTTCTAAGAAATTGCTAAAGAATTTACAAAGTGGTTGTAAAATTTTACATTCCCACTAGCAATAGATGACATACCATGTTGCTCCACATTTTTGCCAGGATGTGGTCTTATTAGTCTTTTAATTTTTGTCATTCTGGTGAGTATGTATAACCTTAATACTGTGGTTCTAATTTGCATTTGCCTGCTGACTAAGAGTGCTAAGAATCTTTTCCTATGCTTATTAGCCATTTATACTTCTGCTTTAATGAAATGTCTGGTCAAATCTTTCCTTCATTCTTTAAAGTGTGTTCTTTGTCTCACTGAGTTGTAAGGGTTCTTTATATACTTCTAATACAAGTATGTTATAAAATATACGTTTTGAAAATATTTTCCCCCAGTATGCAGTGTGCCTATTCATTTTCTTAACAGCATCTTTCAAAAACAGAAGATTTTAATTTTGATGAAGCCCAATTTATCATTTTTTATGATTTTTTTTTGTATGTCTTAACACATATTTGCTTATTCCAGGATCACAGAAATATTCTTGTTTTCTTTTTCTTTAAAATAAATTTATTTATTTTATTTATTTTTGGCTGCATTGGGTCTTCGTTGATGCACGCAGGCTTTCTCTAGTTGTAGTGAGTGGGGGCTACTCTTCGTTGCAGTGCGAGCGTTTCTCATTGCGGTAGCTTCCCTTGTTGTGGAGCATGGGCTCTAGGCATGCAGGCTCAGTAGTTGTGGCTCATGTGCTCCAAAGTGCAGGCTCAGCAGTTGTGACACATGGGCTTAGTTGCTCTGCAGCATGTGGGATCTTCCCGGACCAGGGCTCGAACTAGTGTCCCCTGCATTGGCAGGCAGATTCTTTAACCACTGTGCCACCAGGGAAGCCCTCTTCTATGTTTTCTTCCATAAGAGTTGTAGTTTTAACTCTTACACTTACGTTTATGATCCATTTTAAGGTAACATTTACATTGTATGTGTTAATAGTCAAAATAGTAATAATTTATCTTATTATTATTATTGACTTATGGACTGTCAGTTAGTCCACCATCAATTGTTGAAAAGACTTATTCTTACTCAACTGATTCATCCTTCTCTTTGTAACAATGAATGGCCCATGTATATGTGGGGTCTACATCTTGACTATTCATTGTTTCATTTACCTGTGCAGCTACCCTTGCTCCCAAACCACATTATTTTGATTATTACAGCTTTACATTAAGCATGTAATTAAGTACATTAAGTACACATTATTTATACAATTAGTTTTTTTTCAGTATTATTTGGCCACTCTAGGTCCTTCACACTTGCATATACATTTTAAAATAAGCTTGCGTGTAGATATAATGAATTGCATTGATTGATTTTCAAACAACAACAACAGCTACTGTTGTTTTAGTCTTCTATAATCGTGCTAATTTTTTCTCCACTTGGTCCATCAGTTACTGAGAGAAGAGTGTAGAGGTCCCAACTATAGTTTTGGATTTTTTGTCTCATTTCTCACTTCAGTTCAATCAGGTTTTGCTCCATGAACCTTGAAGCTCTGTTGTTAAATGCATACTCATTTAGAATTATCACGTCTTCCTGCTGAATTGTCTCCTTATCTCTAAAGTCTCCTTTACCTGAAATTAATAGAGCAGCTCCAGTTTTTTTAAGTGTTTGTCTCTTTACCTTTAACATATCTGTGTTTTCACATTTAATGTGAATTTCTTATAGACAGCATCCAATTTAGTCTTATTTTTTTAATTTAATCTACCATTTGCTACTTTTTAACTGGAGTATTTAGACCACTCAAGTTTAGTGCAATGAAGAATATGGTTGTGTATAAACATCTTGCTATTTTCTATTTCTCCCATGTATACTTTTTTGTTTGTTTGTTTTTTTGGCGGTACACGGGCCTCTCACCGTTGTGGCCTTTCCCGTTGTGGATCACAGGCTCCGGACGTGCAGGCTCAGCGGCCATGGCTCATGGGCCCAGCCGCTCTGCGGCATGTGGGAACTTCCCGGACCGGGGCACGAACCCGCATCCCCTGCATCGGCAGGCGGACTCTCAACCTCTGCGCCACTAGGGAAGCCCTCTCCCATGTATTCTTTGTTTGATTTTTCTTCTTTATTTCCCTCCCTTCCAACTATTTAGACTATTTCTTTTATTTCATTTTATCTCCACTACTTGCTTCTGAGTTAAATCTCTTTATTTTATTTTTGCAAATTGTCTACCTTTTCCTCCAGAACCTTGAACATGTTACTCAGTTATTTTACAGTCCCATATCTGGGCTTGCCTCAGGTGACTATTTCTTCCTTTATCAATCAGTTGGTTTTACAGTTTGTGTGTCTCATAATTTTTTTAATGATTTCTGGACAGTAGAGACCAATAGTTTTCTCTCCCTGAAATGATCACATCTCTTCCCTGTCTCAGTACAAAATTACTATGGATTGAATCAATCTCATAAGTAGTTGAGCTGGATTTGGGATTAGTTGTTGCTTTCCTCATATTCAATGACTTTAAATTTCACCAATGTGATACGGCCTCAACATTCAGACATTTTTTAATAACTTCAAACCACTCAGGATAAAATTTTAAAACCTGCCATGGCCCAAGGGTCCCAGATCTCTCTGTCTTCCACCTTCCTCAAATTTAACCTGTTATCTTTAAGGTTTGTAGGCAGGATAAGCTCTCCACTGTTTTCAGAGACTGTTTTTACTTTTGTCTTCTAGGACTGTTCACAGTTGGCAATTATGTATTCATTTCTTGCTTACTATTATTTTTTACTCCCTTACTGAATTATAATTTCCATGAGTGCTTAATACAGCCTGACATATTATGTGTTGTCAGTAAATACACTTTTAAAAAATAACAAATGAACTGTAACAAGAAGAAAACACACCAATTAAATTAAGACTAGATGTTAATTAGGAGGGTAATGAAATTACCTAGAACATGTGTGCAGTACTGAATAATTTCACTTATAAAGTTATTTTACATAGTGATTCTCTGTTTTAAAACAATATTATACTTGATGTATTTCCTTAAAATATGCTAAAACCATCAGAATTAAATAGATTTTGCTCTAAAAGTGGCCTGTTCTGTTTAGCGAAGTACAGTTGCTCTGACTTAAAAAAAATGGCTGACCTCTGTGTATAAATTCAATATTTAATCTAAATGTATAAATAGAAGCATACCATTAATTGAACCATGTGGGATTTATATGAGTTACTTTGAAATTTGTCCCACACACCTAACCACTTTTTAAATGTTTTGTCACTGTGGTTGTGAAAATAAAAACTAAAAAAAATTCTGAAAGATAAGAATTTCAACCACTATGATCTTCTTCAAAAAGTGTTCATAGTATTTCTTTTATGTCATTTCCTAACATTTAGCATGATAGCACAAACCTGCACACACTGGAGACAAAATAAGATAATTATAATCTAACCGTACGACACCAGAAAATGTCATTTTCATATTAGTGTAACATACTACAAGAGTGATTTTTAAACCTTTCTAAACCCATCAGTTTCCATATATTTACTAAATAAGCACGGGATTATTAAGAGACTTCATTATGCTATAAAATGTGTAGTTCAATTGCAGAGTCATGTGATTATTTGTATATGTATTCAATCGGTTAGCATATATTTTAAACTAGATTTTAGCTCTCCAAATTTTATTTTAAAACTTTGGCTAACAACAAACTTGAAAACAATATGATGATTTTGCTTAATAAAAAAATAACTTTGTAATATACATACAGATAATCAGGAATTATAAAATCTTCAGGTACATCTCCCTGGCTATGTTGAATTTGGAGGTTAAAGTAATTTGTATGCCGGGGAGAAGAAGGAGATAGAAAATTTTGGAAAAAAAAAATTCTGAATTTTGTATTTTTGACAAACATCAAATACAATGGGTAAAGGCAAAGCTAGAAATATAGAAAATATTTTTTCTACATTGTGCGATATGCTTTCTTAAATAAAATTCAGTGTGTCTATGGCTCCATATATCAGTAAAGTTCATTAAAAGGACTGTAGAATTATGATAAAGGAGTAGTCTGGTACCATATTTAGAAGGTGTAGCTTAGAAGGTTATCAGCATCTTTGCTTCAGTCAAGTGGAAAAGCAACAAAACCTCACAGCCCACCCTGTGACTTCATCACTATAAAGGGGCAGAGGGCAAAGAAAAAAAATCAGCTGGTAAACAGCACACTGGCTGATTGTGTCCAAAGCATCACACTATATTTATCATCCTTATAATCATTACACCATGATTATACATTATCATTTTATGTATTGTATAATGTATTATATGTCATTAAAATTGTATATCACCATTATCTGTCTACTATGGACTGAATGTTTGGTTCCCCCCCAAACGCATATACTGAAACCTAATCCCCAGTATAATGTTACTTGGAGATGGGGCCTTTGGGAGGTGATGAGGTCATAAAAGCAAAGCCCTCATGAATGGCATTCAATCTCATGAATGCCCTTAAAAAATAGATCCCACAGGGATCCCTCACCTCTCCCTCCCTGTGAGATTATAGAGAAAAGACTGCCGTCTATAAATCTGGAAGAGGATTCTCACCAAACACCAAATCTGCCAGCTCCTTGATACCTTTATGTTGTACTTCTTAGCCTCTAGAACCATGAGAAATAAATTTCTGTTGTTTATAAACCACTTAGACTATAATATTTTATTATAGCCACCTAAGCAAACTAAGACAATATCATGCACCATTGTGTTTTATATAATCCTATACTTATATATTATTATGAAATTTATATGTCCTTCTAATAATTATATGTATATAATCATCATTCCTGATAGACATCACTCATTTGCATTGTATTCCTTTAGCAGAATCATAACACTGATTAAATTTGAATTTCCACCTGCCTTGGGCATATACAATGATGTCCTAAACATGGCTGTAGATAAATATGTAAATATGCTGACCGAATCCACTTTGAATTCATAACACCTAATGTGAATTGGGTACTTAATCCTGCTTCCCTAGTTTATTCACTCTTGAAGACCTGAAATACCTATTCCACAGTTTTCCTTATATCTTCCTATTTCCAACACCTCCTCCACGTCTTCAAACTTGAGGACTTTGCTTTCTTTTCAATTGAGAAAATTAAAACAATAGTATGAAGATTTCTATCTGTGCACCTACAAACATGGGTATCCACACCACCGATTCAGACTCCCTTCCTGACATGAACTAAGAATCCATTCTACTGTCACCTACAAATTGGCACTTGCCATCTACCTCTACAAGGACCAAATCATGAGCCGCTGCAGCTGCTGAACTTCAACACCCCCTGAAAGGAGTTCAGGGTGAAGATGAGAAATGAGGCACTTTGTGCTCTTGAAAAAACTGGCAGACCAGGTCTTCAGATAGTTAGATATTTTGGGGAGAAGATTTTATGAGCCCAATTGTTGCATCTCCTCATAACTAGAAAAACACTAAAATCCTTCATGGTGATGTCTACTCCTCGTGACTAGCAGTAATCTTCATGAGACTAGCAGCAACCTTCTGCAAAAAATACGTGCTTGACTGCACGTATTCCCCCTTCACCAAAATCACACACATATATATACTGATCTTCCTCTCCTACCTCTGTGGAGCACTTTCTCAGACCTTTCTGAAATGCTGTCTCCCAGGCTATAGCCCTCATTTTGCCCCAAATAAAACTTAATTCACAACTCTCATGCTGTGCATTTTTTTCAATCGACACTACTATCCAAAATAATTTTAACCTGGGAACCTGATTTTCGTGGATAGGATTCATACAGTTAATAAACTTGGGTGGGGGGGTAAAAACAAATGAAATTATATCTTTATTTTCACTAACAAAAATTATAAATTTTGATTATAAATGTAGGTGAAAAACCATGGTTGTATTAGCAGATTTGTTTTCTGCTGGTGTCATCCTATTAATAACCAGTGTTGGACTGGCCCTTGTGGTTATTAAGACTCCAAGACACCCTTTAGCAATAACCATCAGGAAACTTTGAAAAACTAAAGGTTTTTTACTTACAAGACCTGGATGTTACACAGCAAACCCGGGGCTACAAAGCGAGGTTTTGGGTAGAGAGAGAGAGAGAGTACACAGGCTTTTATTGGAGTTGAAGGTGGGGACCTTGGATTTAGGGGGCCGACTCACTCTTTACTGACATATTTAAAGCATTAGAGGGAGCGTTTAAACCAAGAGAAGAGAACAAACAAGTGGCACAAATGGTCAGTTACTGAAATCAACCAAGATCTCTAAAACAAAAGAGCTTCAGGGGGAGGTGGCCTGGCACTTTATCTAGTCCTTCCTGTGGTTGGCAAATTGTTTATTCAGGATAGCTCTCTTGAGGTGGATGCCTCTTAATCAAAGATTAAGTCATGTACTTGCACCACAAACAAAACAAAACAAAAACAACAACAACAAAACAAAGAAAACCCCAAATCAACAACACTCAGGGTTTACAGTACAAGATACTATGGCTTTATCTCCAATATTTTCATACTATATTATAAATGGTGCAGGTATCTTGGAATTTCCAGCCTCCAGAACTGTAAGAAATATATTTCTTTTGTTTATAAACCACCTAGTCTATGGTATTTTGTTATAGCAGGCCAAAGGGACTGAGATAATTACAATGTCTTTTACATCCATCACCATCAAGTGAAGTTGTTCAGCCATCATTCCATCTAAGGAAAAGTAATCTTCATATTTATATGCCTTTAAAATAATAAGTTTAAATTTATCTGTATTATATTGTTTTATCTAACTGAAATGATAATAAGCATATATTATACATTATAATTATAAAATATTTTGATGACAGTATTTAATTATAATTTTGTATAATCCTATGGGAATTCATTTTATACATTTAGGACTCATTCATGATAAGAAGCCCATAGGCAACCACAGAACTTCAATGGGGTTCACGAAATACACACACACACACACACACACACACACACACAGATCAAAATTTCTTGACCTAAAGCCATAAACCACTCTTCCCAATTGTCTACTCCACTTCATTCCCTCTCATCTATTCAAGGGCATCCCTTAGTGGATCTTTGTTCTCTCTCTTATATTAGCATTTATTATGTCACGTTTCCATCAGCTGGCCATTATTTCTATGTTCTCAAGGAAAGAAAGAGAGAGAGAGAAAAGAGAGGGAGAGAAAGAAAGAAAGAAAGAGAGAGAGAGAGAGAAAAAGGAAGGAAGGAAGGAAGAAAGAAAGAGCGAGGGAGGGAGGAAGGAAGGAAAGAAAAGGCAAACTCTTTTTCTCGAGTATCTCACACTCCTAGATGAGACTATGCCAGAACTGAAAATACAGTCTTTGAAATAAATGTAGCTTTCTTTAATCGCACTATAATTAATAATGAATTGTTACAAACAAGCTATCACTAAAAATAAAACAAAACAAATGCTAAATTGGAGAGGCTAGACCTTTCCTAGTCAAATCAGGATATGGATATGTAACTGAAGCTGAGTGGAAGCACCAAACTGAATGAATAAGAATTTAAGAATTTGCTGGAGGGAGAGAATAAGTCATAAAGAAATTGAAAAAAAGAAGATGGGCTCTAACCAAGTCTTGAAGAACCCTGATATTTAAAATGTAAATTGGGAAAAAGATAACAACTAAGTGGCTGATAAAGAGAGGTGGAGAGTAGTTTGTTTACATAAAATAAAAAAAGAAAGCAGATGTTTTCCTCTATAATTAGCCAGTGTAAAATTTATTTTTCTTCTATCCTCAGAAAGTCTACCATTTATTTGTGCAATAAGCAAAGGAACACGAAGAGAGGCTCTATACATGGATACAATATTACAGCCAAATGCAACTTGGTTATCACATCAACCAAATGTTCTATTTAGTAATAAATGCAACCACAAGTTACTGAAATTCTGTACTTCTTCAGGTCAGCTAGTCATGGAGGGGCTGATCATAGAGATAGTGAGTTATTCTCCCCAGGGTAGATTTATATTATCAATTTTGAATTTTCTATTCTTATGACTCAATTGCGTTACCCATTTCTGTCTTAGTTAGTCCAGGCTGCTGTAACAAAGTACCATAGACTGAATGGCTTAAAATTTATTTCTCACAGTTCTGGAGGCTAGAAAGGTCAAGAGCAAGGTGCTGGCAAAGTCAATGTCCAGTAAGGGTCGTAAGGGTTTGCTTCCTGTTTTATAGATGTCCATCTTCTTGCTGTGTCCTCAGGTGGCAGAGGGGTGAGAGATCTCTCTGGGGTCTCTTTTATAAGGGCCCTAATCCTATACAGGAGAGTTCTACTCTCCTGACCTAATCACCTCCCAAAGCCCCCACCTCCAAACACCATCACGCTGGCAAGTAGGTTTCAACATATAGGTTTGGCTGGGACACCAACGTTCAGTCTATTACAATGTCCTAGTTAAATGTCTTATATCACATCAGAGTAGTCCTCACATCATTATTCCCAACACAGGAACACACATTAGATTAAAAACAGACTTGGGGGAAGAGGAGCCATAGGACTCACTTACTGATAACTGACATGCACTCTATCAACTGGTATCAAAGACCTTCCATAACAATAGAATGCCTACTATACAAACTGAGGAATACCAAATTGGCAGCTAGAAGCTAGCTTAAAAGATACAAGACAGTCTATGATTAAGGACTGTTCCTCCTTTTACTAACACATTAAAATGAACCTACAAATCAAGAGGTGGAAACCATAGGTGGTGCTTATAGTTGCAACAAATAATGGACTTTTAAAATAGATGTTTCTGATCCCTGTGATTCTGAAATATGGCAGTTTAGGATATGACTTCTTAGGGACAGGAAACTTAAATCAGGGAACATAATAATATTTTTGAAGTATTGAAATCTGATAGTGCCACCTGATTCTGGATAATGGGTCATGTTGTTGGTTGGAATGATTGACTTTAACTAACAAGAGGAAACTGTTGGAACTATAGTTGCAATGATACCAGAAGTAATAAAGATGTGCTGAAGACACATTTGGGTTGTCTGCACAGTTTTTATTAGTGATTCATTCCTTTCTGAGAATTATTAATCTTCTGCAAGCTTCCATTTCCAAGCATACAGTGGAAGCAACATATGTGTTCTATATAACCACCTCATGACCACAGATGAATGGACCAAACATAGGAACAAGACCAACACAGAGACACTCAAGTTCTTCCCGAAGTCGAGACTGCATAGTAAATTCAGGATTTGATGCATACTACCAGCCATAAAGATAGATACGATGTTGAAAGTGATAATAAATAAAAGAGATTGTTGGGTTCAGAAATAAGCCAACCAGTTTCCTGAGCCAGCAACAAAACTGATATTTTGAAGACGGAACAGGAGTATTTTGCTCATCAAATATGAAGATCTAATATCAAGAATAGTAATTAAGACACTGTGGTATTGACACAGAGACAAAAAGACCAATGAAACAGGGCAAGAAGGCCCATTTGGAACCACACATATATGGAAACTTGATATATGACACAAGGGGCTCTACAGCAAAATAACATGATAAACTCTTCAGTAATTGTTAAGTGGTTGTTAATTTTTTTTTAAAAAAATAACCTCTTGCAAAAACAAAATCAACTCAATTTAGCATAGATATATAAATAAAAGCCATTTTTTTACATCATTTAGGAAAAAATGTCAGAGAACATGTCATTAGCCTTGGGCAGGGTAGGACTTATATAGGTACAAAACGTACAAGCCATGAAAGTAAAGTTTAATAAATCTGACTACATTAAAATGTAAAACTTCTGTTCATAGAATGACACCTTAAAAAGAGTTAAAAGACAAGCCACTGAAAGAGAAATTATTTTTAAAACATGAATAAATAATCAAGGAGGCATATTAAGAATTGAAATAAATAAATAGATGTATTCTTAATGAAAATGAGGAAAAGAAAGTTAACTCACTAGAGGAAAGGGCAATTCACAGAAGAAAAAACTGAATGACTAGTATGTGAAAAGATGTTCAAACTTTCTAATATTCAGGGAAATGCAAATTAAAATAAGATCCCATTCCACACCAATAAGATATATAAAATTTTAAAAGACTTACAATATCAAGAACCACTGAGACTATGAAAAGAAACTTCTAACGTGTCATTCTTGAGCAATGCTGAATATGTTACTGCCCTGCAATTTGGGGGAGAGGAAAGAAAGACATAAATATCTTGAGACTAATTACAAAACAGAATGATCCACTGATATATATGCTAACTCAGTTCTAGGGCCTTTGGACTAGCAAATGATACTATGAAATAGATTTCATTTAAAAATACTAATCTGCATTTATAATTAAAAATCTCTCAGAGACTAAAAAAAAAAAAACAAACTTCCAAAATTGTCCAAAAGAAGGACTTGCCACAAGTCTTTCATTTACATAGAAAGAAAGAGAATCTGGCATCCATGGAACCCCAACTTGCTGCAGACCCTAAAGGCAAAAAAGAGACGCAAACTTTCCAAAACTGTGGGCAGTGATAGTCCCTGAAAGGAGAGTATTTTTAAGATCTGGCTGCTGTGAGGAATGTCTCTGCTGTCTTGTGTGAGAGGGCACACTGTACACATTTTTGAAAATGCATCTTGCCAGGACGATCCTGAAACTACTTCTCCAATTACTCAAGGCCTTGATGACATGGGCAAGATTGAATATTCCCCTCTAACTAAACATTCTCTTTTATTGTCCAATCTTCCTGCTTCTGCGCTTAGCGGTAGATGTTCTAAAAGTGTTGTGCCTTAGCTTTCTTAGCAATGTTATCCATTTCTTCGCGCCAACTCTCACTTTTCCATGGGTGACCACAAAATCAATAATTTTATACAAAATCCCACCCCTTCCCTCATTTTCAAAGCCAGATTACCAAACGTTTGGACATCTCCCATTGTAGGTCTACCTTTGGATTGCCCAACTGAACTTCTAAGACCATGGAACTGTTTTCTGTGTTCACTGCTGGCATAGCCTCAGATGGCTAGTGAACCTTTAAAATGTGGCTACAGAAACTGAGCAACTGAATTTATTCTATTTTATTTTACTTTATTTTAATTATAGTTTAAATAACCGTATAACCACATGTGGCTATGGGCTACTGTATTGGAAAGCCTAGTGCACCTGAAAGCACAAAACCTGCCTTGTAATATTTCAATTGCCAAGAATAAATTTCTCCAATTCCCCTCTGGCCTCAATAGTACTTTTGTGTGGCTTTGTCAGTTATCCCAGGGAAATGCTTACTCAACCTTTTTATTTTCAAGTGGTATAAAATAAGAATTGACAGGGCTTCCCCAGTGGTGCAGTGGTTAAGAATCCGCCTGCCAATGCTGACGACATGGGTTCGAGCCCTGATCTGGGAAGATCCCACATGCCGTGGAGCAACTAAGCCCGTGCGCCACAACTACTGAGCCTGTGCTCTAGAGCTGTGAGCCACAACTACTGAGCCCATGTGCCACAGCTACTGAAGCCCGTGCACCTAGAGCCTGTGCTCCGCAACAAGAGAAGCCACCACACCACAACCAAGAGTAGCCCCCGCTCACTGCAACTAGAGAAAGCCCACGTACAGCAACGAAGACCCAACGCCAAAATAAATAAATAAATAAATATCTTTTTAAAAAAAAGAATTGACAAAGATGCTCTACAAAAATCAATTCTTAATATTTTGTCTTTTAACAAGTATATCTTTTAACATTTTATATTTACTGTATCAAGCCTATTTTGCTTTACTTCAAGATCTGGGGCTGTGTTGCATTAAATTATCCCTCCTTTATAAGCCTTAGCCGAATGTAAACGAACTCTTAGATTCCAACTCTCAAACCAAAATTCTAATCAACATTTCCAAAGGTAAAATGGAGCCTATACTACACCAAAAGTGAGCACATAATTTCTTGATGTGTGCTTAATTTTCTCTGCAGGTAGATGATAGAGTAGAAAATTACAAAAACCAATTAGCTATTGTTTGTGAATAGATAATTATAGACTGGCTGCTTTGAACTTGTTCATGTAAGAAAAAATGAAAAGAAAAGCATGTTGCTCCATTTTAAAACAAAATGTCAGGATGAAAAGCTGGCTGAGAGGAAAACTGAACCACAAGTGAGTGGTTACTATTCATGAATATATATGAAGTACTATTGTTACTGTTAATTTGCATAATGAATAATTTCTCTTTAATTTTTCATTTTAAATAGAACTTTCTTACAATTTAACAACATACAGAACATTAACAATGTTAATATTCTTTACTAATACTGTCACAAATAAGGTTAATATTCTCACATTACAGTGAGAATTAAGAATAATGCTTCCAAGATCACCTCTATATTATCAATTGAATCAAAGTCAGAAATAAGAGTTTTGCCACATCGATATAATTACTTAGATATTAGAAGAATAAAAAATTTTAACAGTGGTTCTTTAGAGCCAACAGATGTGTTGGCTCTAAACAAATCTAAGGAAAAGGCAAGGGACATATTCATTTCCTTGCCTTTTCCTTAGATTTCTTCAGACCTGCTTTGATGGGACACTTAGGGCACAGAGCCCTGCCTTCAAATTCATACACGCAAAAGGCAGATCATGAAAAAAACATAGTTCAATAGCAATATATGGTTTTTAATACTGTGAACTCAGATCCAAACCCCAACATCCCAAACACACCCACCCACCCCCAAAATAAATTATATACGCGTACAAATAAAAAGGCTAACTTCTCAACATACATTCATTTTCTCTTTCCTTTCTTTCTTATGATTGGAGCCACTTTAAAATAAAATGGATCGTCTAAAGTGTCAGTAAGTTCCTCTCAACAGAAAATTTGAAGTTAAATCAGGACAAATGCAATAAGCCAGCTGTTGAAATGACAACCAAGCAGATGCTGGAAAAATAAATTAATTATTACTTCCTACCTTCTTTATAATCTCAACGATCTATGAGTTTTCCCTAATTCCATATTTTGACAAGCCAGAGTGTTTAGAAATAAATAATGGAAGCTTAATGGCATACTTTCTTACCAAAATTCTAAAATAAGCTAAGAAATATAAAAACATGGAAAAGCAACTATGAATACTGAAAACTAAGGCATGGAGCAGTCGAAATAGTCAAAATATAATAACTTGTAAGGAATTCTATCAGATGCACTGCAAATGGAACCAAATATAGAAAGTTGCTCCCTCAGAGAGGAGCAAGGCTTTGGGAAAAATTTTTATGTTCTGTAAATGGGCTCTCTCTGTGTGGAACTATCAGAGTTGTTATCTTTTTCAAGTAAATTGAGAAAATTAATATGCAAATTCTTCTAGTGCCTGGAGAGTTATTATGCTACCTATATTGCATGTTATTTGAAACTTAATTGTATTATTTTCTAAAATTATCTGTACCTGGTATACCTGGGCTGTAATTCATTAACAGCTATTTGGCATATATTTATTAGACTGTCCAGATATTCTACTTTCAATTATGTTTTTATAGACTTTATTAAGGGGGGCGCAAATTTAGGTTCACAGCAAAATTGGGAGAAAGACACAGAGATTTCCCATATGCCCCCTCCTCCCACACAGACATAGCCTCTCTCACCACAGTGGTACATTTCTTATAACTGATGAACCTACACTGGCACATCATAATCACGTAAAGTACATAGTTTATCTCAGGGTTCATTCTTGGTGTTATACATCCTACAGGTTTGGTTTTTTCAGTCTTTGTTCTCTCTACTTTTTGGTGCTCAAAGATTCTATTGATATATCCTCAAGTCCAGATACTATTTCCTCAGCTGTATCCAGTCTGCTTATAAGCCCATTAACTTCATTCTTCATTTCTATTACAGTCATTTTAATCTCTATCATTTCTTTTTGGTTCTTTTTTAGGATTTCAATCTCTCTGTTTACATAATCTGTTTGTTTTTGCATGCCGTCTACTTTAACCCTTACAACATTTAGTATATCAATCATAGTTGTTTTAAATTCCCGCTCTGATAATTCCAACATCCCTTCAATATCTGGTTCTGATGCTTGTTCCATCACTTCAAAGTGTGTTTTTTGCCTTTTAGTATGCATTGTAATTTTTTCTTATAGCCAGACATGATGAGTTAAAAAGAACTGCAGTAAATGGAACTTCAGTAATACGGTAGTAAGGTGTAGGGGAAGGGAAGTGCTCCAGTGTCCTATGATTAGGTCTGTCTTTTAGTGAGCTTACACCTCTGGATGGTAAGCTTCACAAGTATTTGTCAGGTTTTTCTCCTCCTTTGGGTGAGACAGGATGGCTACCAAGAGCTAGAGCTGAATACTTCCCTTCTCCTATGTCAGTTATGCTCTGATAATACCTTTTGAAGTTTAGACTCTAGTTAACTAGTTTATCAGAGGGCGGGTTTTTATAAGAACAAAGTGCCGTGGTGTATTGCAATGTTTTCTTTCCCTTCCCTGCCTTACGGAAATTATGAGTGGATTTTTGTCTAATATTTACTATGAGAACCTGGTTGGGCTCCTGGAGGTAAATCTCATAATACTGTATGATCTCTACTAGGACTAGGTACCCCTAGAGTTTTTAACTCTCAGATGTGTCCACAATGAACCCCCATAAATTCACCAACTATGGTTTAAAATTTCCCATTCTGGCACTGGTTCCTGTGGTGGTTTCCACTCATAAGTCTCTGTCTCAGTAAGCTACGACTCCCTGTATTCACCCGTTTGTTTCTCCAATCTTGGCTGCCATGGTTTGACCTATGCACCTACCTCTCTCATGTATCCAAGTCTGTTCCACTTTTTACTTTTGTTAGGACAGAGCGTCAACTTCCTAGTTCCTTATATGTGGAACTGGAAACTAGAATTTGATTTCTTTAAGTAAACTCCTTTTGCCTGGAAAAATTATTATTTCATCACGATTAAGAAAAATGTTTTGTAATAGAATTGCCTTACAGAGCAGAATCTATCCTGTTATGATTCTTAAGAGTGTATTTGTGCACAAATGTTTGTTATTTTTGATATGTCTTGAAAATTTCTACTATATTATTCTTCTATTGAACTACATGGTTTTGATTTCTACATTTGTATTTGTTTTCTAATTTCTTAATAACTAGACTTACATGGAATATATTTGTGTTTATATTTAGCCTGATGCAGAACAAAACCTCTTAAAATGGGTGGCTGTTGCCCACATCTAAATATGCAGTTACCTTTGGGGCTGTCAATCAGTAAACTTCCATTTCCCCTCTCCCAGCTATTTTTGGCATTCCTATTGCTTGTACAAGTGTTATATTCCTCACAATTCATTGTTATTGTATTATTCAAGTTCATTTCACTTGCAAATGACGCAAAACCAAATTAAACCAAGTTGAGCAAAAACTAAAAGGGAGGAGGAATACATTGTCTTAAGTAGCCAGAGGGTGGAACTAGTTGGATCCAGAAACTCAAATGCTGTTGGAATGCTATGTCTTCAACTCTCAGATCTATTCTCTAAATTTCTCCATTTGCATGGACATACGAACACAGGACATGTAGAAATATATATCCTTACAGGCTCCAGAAGTGAGAGTTTCCCTGCTCTGTATGTGATAATAAAATTTTGTAAAAAATACTACAGGCATAAGTTAAATATACATATACATTTATGCACCAATAATTTCAGCCAGGTCAATACAAATACGCTACTCACAATAGTCAAGTCTATAGAGATTGGAAAGGAAAATTTAAAACTATCTTTATTCACAGATGATATGATCCTCCCTGAAGAAAATATGAAAGAATCTACGAAAAAAAACCCTAAAATTAATACTTCAGTTTTGAAAGTTTGCAGAATGTAAGGTCAATATACAAAAGTCAGTTGGATTACTATGTACTAGAAAATAAAAATGTAAATTTTAAATCTGAAACATATTTAGAATAGAATAAAAAAATATAAAACAATAAAAAATACGTTTGTCAAGAGATGCAAAAGATCTATACACTGAAAATTTTAAACACTGCAGAGAGAGATTAAAGAATGAAAAACTAAGTGGAGAGATAGATATACCCTATTCATGAATTTGGAAAGTCAATATTGTTCAGATGTCTATTCTTACCCTAATTGAACTACAGATTTAATGCAATGACAGTCAAAATCTCAAACTGCTTTTGGTAGAAATAAATAGGCTCATTTAAAAATATACCATGTTCTTGGATTGGAAGAATCAACATTGTGAAAATGACGCGACTACCCAAAGCAATCTACAAATTCAATGCAATCCCTATCAAACTACCACTGGCATATTTCACAGAACTAGAACAAAAAATTTCACAATTTGTATGGAAACACAACAGACCCCGAATAGCCAAAGCAATCTTGAGAACGAAAAACGGAGCTGCGGGAATCAGGCTCTCTGACTTCAGACGCAACTACAAAGCTACAGTAATCAAGACCCTATGGTACTGGCACAAAAACAGAAAGATAGATCAATGGAAAAGGACAGAAAGCCCAGAGATAAACCCACGCACATATGGTCACCTTATCTTTGATAAAGGAGGCAAGAATATACAGTGGAGAAAAGACAGCCTCTTCAATAAGTGGTGCTGGGAAAACGGGACAGGTACATGTAAGAGTATGAAATTAGAACACTCCCTAACACCATACACAAAAATAAACTCAAAATGGATTAAAGACCTAAATGTAAGGCCAGACACTATCAAACTCTTAGAGGAAAACATAGGCAGAACACTCTATGACATAAATCACAGCAAGATCCTTTTTGACCCACCTCCTAGAGAAATGGAAATAAAAACAAAAATAAACAAATGGGACCTAATGAAACTTCAAAGTTGTTGCACAGCAAAGGAAACCATAAACAAGACAAAAAGACAACCCTCAGAATGAGAGAAAGTATTTGCACATGAAGCAAATGACAAAGGATTAATCTCCAAAATTTATAAGGGGCTCATGCAGCTCAATAACAAAACACAAACAACCCAATCCAAAAATGGGCAGAAGACCTAAATAGACATTTCTCCAAAGAAGATATACAGATTGCCAACAAACACATGAAAGGATGCTCAACACCACTAATCATTAAAGAAATGCAAATCAAAACTACAATGAGATGTCATCTCACACCAGTCAGAATGGCCATAATTAAAAAATCTAGAAACAATAAATGCTGGAGAGGGTGTGGAGAAAAGGGAACACTCTTGCACTGTTGGTGGGAATGTAAGTTCATACAACCACTATGGAGAACAGTATGGAGGTTCCTTAAAAAACTAAAAATAGAACTACCATATGACCCAGCCATCCCACTACTGGGCATATACCCTGAGAAAACCATAATTCAAAAAGAGTCATGTACCACAATGTTCATTGCAGCTCTATTTACAATAGCCAGGAGATGGAAGCAACCTAAGTGTCCATCATCGGATGAATGGATAAAGATGTGGCACATATATACAATGGAACATTACTCAGCCATAAAAAGGAACGAAATTGAGATATTTGTAGTGAGGTGGATGGACCTAGAGTCTGTCATACAGAGTGAAGTAAGTCAGAAAGAGAAAAAGAAATACCGTATGCTAACACATATATATGGAATCTAAGGAAAAAAAAAAAAAAGAAGAAATGGTCATGAAGAACCTAGGAGCAAATATGGGAATAAAGATGCAGATCTACTAGAGAATGGACTTGAGGATATGTGGAGGGGGAAGGGTAAGCTGAGACAAAGTGAGAGAGTGGCATGGACATATATTCACTACCAAACGTAAGGTAGATAGCTAGTGGGAAGCAGCCGCATAGCACAGGGAGATCAGCTCGGTGCTCTGTGACCACCTAGAGGGGTGGGATAGGGAGGGTGGGAGGGAGGGAGACGCAAGAGGGAAGAGATATGGGAACATATGTATATGTATAACTGATTCACTTTGTTATAAAGCAGAAACTAACACAGCATTATAAAGCAATTATACTCCAATAAAGATGTTAAAAAATAAATAAATAAAATAAAAATTAGCATGGAAATTCAAAAGACCTAAAATAGCCAGAAACGAATTTGAAAATTTAAAAAAATGTAGAACACCATTATTACCTGAATTCAAGATTATTTTAAAGTTACTATAATCAAGGGTGGAATTTGCATACAAATGAATACATAGAAAAATGGTACTAAATATAGAGAAAAAACCACCTCAATTACTTGATTTTTGACAGAGCTCTCAGAGAATTAAATGGTGAAAAAATAATGTTTTCAACACATAGTGTCATTGCTATTGGCTAGTCATATGCCACAAGAAATAAAAATAATCCTTGGCTCTTACCTTTAGCCATATACAAAAATTATTGCCGAAAGTCCTGAATGTAGTTGTTAAGTCTACAAAACTTCCAGAAGAAAATATGGGAGAAAATCTTAGGGAATTTAGGGTTTGGCCAAGATTTATTACATAGGCTGCAAAAATCACATTTCATAAAAGAAGAAACTTCATAAACTAGAATTCTTCAAAATGAAAAAAAATGGACTCTTTAGAGTACAGTTACAAATGAGACAAGTGAATCCACAAACAGGGAGAACATACTGTAAAACATAAATCAGACCAATGACTTATATCCAGAATACAGAATGTATATATATATATATATATATATGTATATGCATATATATGTGTATGTATCAACCTTATGCAACTCAAGTATAAGACAAACCAATATATTTTTTTTTTTTTTTTTTTTTTTTGCAGTACGCGGCCTCTCACTGTTGTGGCCTCTCCCGTTGTGGAGCACAGACTCCGGATGCGCAGGCTCAGTGGCCATGGCTCACGGGCCCAGCCGCTCCGCGGCATGTGGGATCTTCCCGTACCGGGGCACGAACCCGTGTCCCCTGCATCAGCAGGCGGACTCTCAACCACTGCGCCACCAGGGAAGCCCAAGACAAACCAATTTTTAAACTGATAAAAGATTTGAATGACACTTTGGAAATTAAAATATTCAGGTGGCAAGTACATGAAAATATACTTAACATTATTGCATTATTATTTATAGGGATATGAACATTAAAATGAAAATGAGGTACCACTACAAAGCCACTAGAATGTCAAAATTTAAAAGAATATTGTTTTCAACAATTGAAAAAAAATGAGTGCAATCCACTATATCAACAAACAAGAGAAATAAAATCACACACAGACCGATGGAAGGTATCATGGCTGCAAACGTGCCACGATTTTGGAAAACAACAATCTCCAAATTTGTGATGACAAGAGAATTGCAATGAAACTGAAAATGTCCATGCAAAGCTGTGCTTAAAGAAGATAAGGGAGGCCAGTGTGGTCAGAGTGCAGTGATATAGGGGAGAATGGTAGAATATAAAATCAGGGTGTTAAGTAAGGAGGCTGGATCATGTAGGACTGTAAGTGTCATGGTAAGAATTTTGAAGTTTATTCTGAGTGAGGTGAGTCGCCACTGGAAATTGTTGAGTAGGAGGGTGACACTACCTGCGACAGGTAAAGGTTAATTTGTTCAAGAATGATCTCCTGCGAGCTGGCCTCCCAGAAAAGGAGCTGACCTCTAACAAATTTCAATGGACATCAGTTACAGCCTACTGATTAAAATATTAATCTTGGTCAACTATAAGACTTACATCAAAGGACCCTCCTCTCCAACCATAAGTGCTGAGGGGCAAACCATACTGTTGCCTTATCTCATCATATGGCTGCAACTATAACAGGGCATCACAAGTATCTTGTCACTACAATGGAAGTTATGCTCCTGCAACTGTGAGCTGGCAGAATAGGGCTACAGCCAAGGATTTGACACGCCATCTTACTACTGGATCTCAGTCCCTGATCAAGCCACAGAAGGCACTTCCAGTAAAAGCCTCAGGGCCAACTTCACTCTCCCTGTACCTTATGTCCATCCATATTAGTGTTCTATGCACTTTCTTATAATGCAATGGACAGCAAGGGGCCCATACATTTGTGATTTGTTATTGGCTTAATGAATTTTCCCCTGTAAGAGCTGCTTACAATGTCTTTGGTTTGTTTGATATTGGCTTAATTAAAAGAAAAAAAATACTATAGTTGCTATGCTAAGAATAGACCATATGGGGAAATAGGATAAGATGGTATAGTAGAGAGATCCCAGGCTCACCTCCTCCCATGGAGACACCAAAGTTACAATTACATATAGAGAAACTATCTCTAAGAATGAACTGAAGACCAGCAGAAAAGATTTTCCACAACTAAAGGTAAAAAGGAAAAGTTGCATTGAGACAGGTATGACGGACAGAGAGGCAGTCTGCCTGGGACTCATACCACCAGCACTGTGACCCATAGGCGGGAGAGATATCACAATCTCAGAGGTTATCCCTGAGGATCAAGAGCTCCGAGCCCCATATTAGACTCCCCAGACAGGGAGACCTGCACCAGGAAGATGATGACATAACCTCTGGCCTTGAAAACCATCAGGGCTTATATCCAGGAGAGCCAGAGGGCTGTAGGAAACTGAGAATCAACTCTTAAAGAATGCACACAAAACTCAATTTCTTTGAGTCCCAGCACAGAGGTAGCAGTCTAAAAAGTGCCTGGGTCATACATGAAGGAGATTCTTTGACTAATTTTAGGAATTTGGGGGACTTTATTTGGGTTTGGAGAAACTGGTATGCACCACTTTTTTGTTATTTTTGTTTGTGGCTCATCTTTTACCAGGGCTGGCAGGTGCACAACTACCCTGTTCTCTCACCTTGTTGCAGGTTCACCTGCAGAAAAGACACAGTCAGAGCTCTTCCAGAGTGGGTCCCCTGTTCTCTCAGTCCCAGTTAGTGCCCTTGGCCAGTACCAGTATATCCCCAAATTGGCTGCTCCCTGGGGTCTGGCCCCATATAACAGAGTGCCCACAACAGTTGAAACCAGGCCTTATAGCCAACTGTACCAGGGGCCATCCCTGTGTACCTGTGTGCCCAGAGCAAGCACAGCCCAGCCACAACAGGAGGACACATACATCCCACACAGAGGACACTCCTGGAGCACCTGGCTCTTGTGACCAGAGGACTGCATTACTGGGCCCCACAATAATACTAGGGGACTTTTAACACCCCATTTACATGAATGGATAGATCACCCAGACAGAATAACATTAAGGAAACTCTGGCCTTAAAGGACACATTTAGACCAGATACACTTAATAAATATATGCAAGATATTCCACCCAAAAACAGCAGAATACACATTCTGTTCAAGAATGGAACACTCTCCAGTATAGATCACATGTTAGGTCACAAAACAAGTTTTAATAAATTTAAGAAGATTGACATCTTATCTTTTCATGTTCATGATAATGGTATGAAGCTGGATATCAACTACCAGGGGAAAAAAAAAAAGAAAAAAATGCAAACATGAAGTGAAGTCAAAAAAACATGCTACTAAACAAACAATGGGTCACTGAAAAAAATCAAAGAGGAAATTTTAAAAATACCTGTAAACAAATGAAAATGGAAACATGATGCTCCAAAATCTATGGGATGCAACAAAGGATGTTCTAAGAGAGAAGTTTACAGCAATAAAAAACAAGTATGCCCACTTTCACCAATTTTATTCAACATAGTACTGAAGTCCTAGTCACAGCAATCAGAGTAGAAAAAGAAATGAAAGCATCCAAATTGGAAAGGATGAAGTAAAACTGTCACTGCTTGCAGATGACATGATATTATAGTATATAGAAAACCCTATAGATTACACCAAAAAACTATTAGAATAAATGAATTCAGTAAAGTTGCAACATACAAAATTAATAGACAAAAATCTGTAGCAATTCTATAACTAACAATTAACTATCAGAAAAGAAATTAAGAAAACAATTCCATTTACAATTGCATCAAAAATTATAAAATATTGGGGAATAAATTTTACTAAGGAGGTAGAAGACTTGTACTCTGAAAACTATTAAGACATCGAGGAAAACAACTGATGATGAAACAAATAAATGGAAAGATATACCAAGTTCATGAATTGGAATAATTAATATTATTAAAATGTCCATCTTACCTGAGGCAATCTAAAGATTCAATGCAATCCCTATCAAAATACTCATGGCATATTTCACAGAACTGGAACAAATAATCCTAAAATTTGTGTGAAATCACAAAGACCCCAAAGAGCCAAAGCAATCTGGAGAAAGAAGAGCAAGCTGGAGGTATTATGTTCTCTGATTTCAAACTATACTTCAAAGCTATAATAATCAAAATAGTATAGCACTGGCACAAAAAACAGACACATAGATTAATGGAACAGAACAGAGAGCCCAGAAATAAGCCCTTGTATGTGTGGACAACTAATCTTCGACAAAGGAGGCAAGAATATACAATGCGGAAAAAGCCTCTTCAATAAATGGTGTTGGAAAAACTGGACAGCTAAATGCAAAAGAATCAAATTGAACCATTTTTTTACACCATGTACAAAACTAAATTCAAAATGGATTCAAGAATTAAATATAATACCTAAAACAATAAAACTCCTGGAAAAAAACATAGGCAGTATGCTCTCTAATACTGTCTGAGCAATACTGTTTTGGATCTGTCTTTTCAGGCAAGGGCAACACAAACAAAAATAAACAAATGGAACTACTTCAAACTAAAAAGCTTTTGCACAGTGAAGGAAACCATCATCAAAAGAAAAGGCAATCTTTTAAATGGGAGAAGATATTTGCAAATGAAATATTTGATAATGGGTTAAAATCCAAATTATATAAAAAAGTCATACAACTCAGTAACAAAAACAAATAAAAAAAACCAAACAATGCAATTAAAAAACGGGCAGAGAACCTGAATAGCCATTTTCCAAAGAGGACACGCAGATGGCCAACAGACACATCAAAAGATGCTTGACACCACTAATTACCAGGGAAGTGCAAATCAAAACCACAAAAAGATATCACCTCACATCTATCAGAATAGTTATCATCAAAAAGACAACAAATAACAAGTGCTGGGAAGGATGTGGAGAAAGGGAACCCTCTTGCAAGCTGGTTGGAATGCAAATTGGTATAGTGACTGTGGAAAACATTATGGAGGTATTTCAAAAATTAAAAATAGAACTACCATAAGATCTAGTAAATCCGCTCCTGAATATTTACCCAAAGAAAACAAAAACACTAATTCAAAAAGATATATGCACTCCTATGTTCACTGTGGCATTGATTACGATAGCCAAGATATGGAAGCAGCCTAAATGCTCGTTGGAAGATGAATGGATAAACAAGAAGCTTATTTCCTGAACTCATACTTTAATTATCTCTCTCTGTATTATACTGGCTATACTGGATTTTAACAGCATCCAGTATGGAGCTGTGCCTAGTGATTTTTTGTTGAATGAATGCATAATAGAATAAACTGTTTTACCTAAACTAATATTAGGCTTTATTTTACAGATCAAGATTATGATCAAGCTAGGACTAGCAGTTCCCTAGGACTTAAAGTCTAGCTTAACCTATATTAGAAATGGCTAAAAGATAGCTATTTTTAAGAGATAAGGTTTTAAAAGAGAGGAAAGGGCTAAAGAGCCATTCTAGGGAGAGTTTATGAACCACATTTCAGAGGCTTGGGTCTGTAGTTGAAAGAAGACATTGGGAATAACTGAGAAACAGTAAGATATTGAGGGAGAGAGAGGGAGAAGCAATTTGAGTTATGCTCTTCATTATAAATTTAACTCTGTCTTCAACCTGTTGGCATGTTCTTAGAAACTATTGGAAAGATGTTAAATTGCTTAGCAATTATTTTTGGATGCCATTCTGGTACATCTTTGAATGCCATACTGGATCAACATGGAGCCACAACATAGCCCCAAGCTATTTTCAGGTTAGGTGAATGAATGGAAATTCTCTTAGATAATATCCATGACTCCAGTCCTGAAATTTTTGAAATGGAGTTCAATGATGCGGTCAGAATAGAATTTTTGACGCACAACTCTTGCAAGTCAGTCCTCTGCTTAAAACGTTTTGGTGGTTTCATTCTTTTTTTTTTTTTAACATCTTTATTGGAGTATAATTGCCTTAAAATGATGTGTTAGTTTCTGCTTTATAACAAAGTAAATCAGTTATACATATACATATGTCTGACCAATCCCTTACAAAGACCTTGCTATAACAAGTTTAGGTCTCTTCTCTATGTCCTGATAGAGTAAGATAATCAGTTATTCCTTCTTTAAACTGGTAGTATCTTGAATATGTACTATATTAGTCTCAGAGCCTAGCCTAGTGCTATGATCTAAGTGTTTGTGTCCCCCAGAATACATATGTTGACATCCTAATGCCCAGTGTGTTAGTATTAAGGAGATGGGGGCTTTGGGAGATGCTTAGATCATGAGGATAGAGCCCTCATAAATGACGTTAGTGGTCTCGTAAAAGATACCCCAGAGAGCTCCCTAGCCCCTACCACCATGTGGGGACACAGCAATAAGTCAGCAATCTACAACTCAGGAGAAGGCCTTCATCAGAATGCGAGCACGTTGGCACCCTGATCTTCGACTTCTAGCTTCCAGAACTGTGATAAATAAATTTCTGTTCTTTATAAGCCACCAAGTCTGTGGTATTTTGTTACAGCAGCCTGAATGGACTGTTACCTAGTAATCTCAATAAGCATTTAAGAAGTATTCAATTAATACATGATATATTATTTCAAATTTACTAAACTTACTATATAATTTCAAAAATAAAGTACCCATTATATGTGAAATGTATGCATTTATTTCTAACAATGTTTTAAGAAAAAAATAAAGATGGCTGCAGCTATAAAATATATGAAACAAGTATATGTGGGAAAAAAAGAATAAACAAGAAGAAATTCTTAAAATCAGTAACTATTTAAAAACCCCATATATCTACTATACCTTGTCCTATGTACCTAGTATCATATGTCTTCATTTTATGGAAAAAAAAAATTGACAAGACTATATGTAGTAAAAATGTAAAGGCAGCAGTAAGTTCAAAGTGAATCTTCTTTATTGGAAAAGTTTGTTAATATATTCTGTGTGAGTCCTTGGTTGATTCTCAACTCGCTAAAGTTTATATTTTATCTTATCTCCAATGATATGGTATCTGGCTCAGTGTAAAGACTTGTGATCATTTATTTGATTGCAACCATCTGTTCCCTAAAAGCCATTTATCTTTCTTGGGATTTGGAATGGTATCTACAGATTCCTAGGGTGTCCTCTTTCTTTTCCCTTGAGGGAAATTACTTTGTTTTGATTGCCACTTTCTTTTTTATTCTCTCCTGGGTTTTGTCCTAAATCAACCCTGTCCATGGGGAGTTCAAAGGCAGCAACTACAGAGCTTGAGTCTAAGAACCACAAGTGACTGCATATCAGAGAAAATGAGTATGTGTGTTCACGGGCCCCTTAGGACTTTTCATCTACTTTCAGCCTTTCAAATTCCTATGCAGAAGCAATAGTATACAGAAAACTCTGAACACTTTTTGTAAAATGGTTTTCTCTAGATAAAATATGGAGGTGCTAGGAAGAGGAAATCAGAGAACTTACCTATAATGGGCAGGTAGTGTGTGTCCATCACTATGCAAAATAATTTACTTATATAATCCATTGAATCCTCACAACAAATCAGTAACACAGGCATTCTTTTAGCTATTTTTAGTAAGAAAACTAAGAATTACAGACTTGCCCAAGGAGAACCAGTTAGTTAGTGGCAGAGCTGAATTCAAACCCATGTCTGAATAACTTCAAAACATGTTCTTTCATAAGAGTTTCTTTACTTCATACAGTTATATAACAGCATTTTAGTGCACTTTCAGCTTGATCTAAAGCTCTATTTTAGCTTGGTGGTTTATAGGTTCTATGAATGTCAGAGTACAGTCAGCCCTTGGTATCCAAGGGGGATCAGTTTCAGGACCTTTTCCCATACTAAAATCAATGGATTCTCCATTCCCTTATGTAAAATGGTATAATATTTACATGTAACCTATGCAATTCTCCCATATACTTTAAATCATCTCTAGATTACTTATGATACCTAATACGATATAAATGCTATGCAAATAGATGCCAGTGCACAGCAAATTCAACTTTTGTTTTCTGGAATTTTCTTGAATTTTTTTCTAAATATTTTCTAACCATGCTTGGTTGAATCTACAGATGTGGAACCCACAGATATGGAGGGCTGAAGTGTATTCGTAAGAAGAGTATTAGATGTTTCTGTCTCGCAAGGTCTGTATAGTCTAGTTTGGAAAATAGTACGTGAACTATTGTAAAACATTTAATTAGATGTAATGAAAATTTGAAGCCACATACATTTTTCTTTCTTCTTTCCTTCCTTCTTTCCTTCCTTCCTTCCTCCCTTCCTTCCTCCCGCCCTTCCTTCCTTTTTACCTTCCTTCCTTCCTTTTCCTTTTTTTTTTTTTTAATTGGTTTTTAAGGCTGGAGGGTAAATCCCTTCCCGTTACTTACCTGGCTAGCACTGGAATTTACTTTAACTGTTAAAATCAATTGGTATCTTCCTCCAACTTTGTTCATTGCTTTAAAATTTTTTTGACTTCTATGTATCATTAATATTTCTATATAAATTTTACAATAAACCTAAAAATTTCTAAAAGATCTTGCTGGAATTATTGTTTGAATTGTTTGGAATTTATAGATCCATCTGGAATTAAATGACATCTTAAAAATACTAAGTCTTCCAGTTCATAAGCACAACAAATCTCCTTTACTTAGGCCTTCTTTATATCTCCCAGCAATTTTCAGTGGTTTTAATGAAGAGGTCTTACATATTACTTATCCTTAAGTATTCCATGACTTTTGGCACTATTGTAAAATATATTATTTTAATTTCATGTTATACTTTTGTCCTGGCAGTACCAAAAACTGTAACTGATTTTTGAGAGGTACTAAATAATTTGATCATTTTTGAGTACCTTCAATTACGGTTATTAGTAACTGAACATTATTTGGAAATTATTGACAAATAATACTATTTGTTTAACTAGTCCTTTATACTATAAAAAACCATTTTATATTTATTACATCATTTTGTTCCTTCAACAAACTATGAGGCAGTCTGGGAAGTTATTTTAATTTTCTCAGTTTAGAACAGAAAAAATATATATAGTAGGCATCATTTATTGAACACATTAATTACACTTACTTGTTATATCCTAAATTTGTATCCTACAAGCTTATTACATTGATCTAATAGCTTTAGTAGTTGTTTTATCAATTTCTTAGTATTTAGCATGTAGACAACCATGTCATCTACTTATTTTTTGCACTGACTAGGACAAGCAGTGTGAATTTGTATAGAAACGTGACACTGGGCATCCTCCCTTTGTTCTCAATCTTAAGAGGAAAGTGCTAAAATTTTTATAGGATACATAATATTTTTGTTAGTTTTTTTTTTTCTTGTAGATGCCCTTTATCAGGAAGAAAGAATTACCTCTAATTCTTAGTTTCCTGAGAATTTGTATTGTGAAAAAATGTTGACTTTGACAAATCATTTTTAGTCTCCTATTGACATGATTTTTTTTTTTCCCCAGTACGCGGGCCTCTCACTGCTGTGGCCTCTCCCGCTGTGGAGCACAGGCTCCAGCCACGCAGGCTCAGCGGCCATGGCTCACGGGCCCAGCCGCTCTGCGGCACGTGGGATCCTCCCGGACGGGGGCACAAACCCATGTCCTCTTCATCGGCAGGCGGACACTCAACCACTGTGCCACCAGGGAAGCCCTATTGACATGATTATAAAGTGTTTTCCATTTGTTTTATAACATGGTGAATTACATTAATGATATTTGAATATTGAACTGATATTGCATTTTTGCAATAAATTCCACTGGGTCATAGTGTACAACCGTTTTTACATAGGAATGGATCTGAGTCACTAATATTTTGCTATCATTTTAGTAGTATTGATTATTTTTCATTTTCATTAATGCCTTTGTCTGGTTTTGCTTTTAGGATTATGCTGCTTCATGAAACTAATTGTAAAGAACTCCTGTTACTGTACTTTGTGAAAATACAGTATTGTTGATAAGATTTAAATTTTCAAAAAATATTGTATATAATGCACCAGTGAAGCCATGTGTGAATGAAAATTACTTTTTTATATTTACTACATAAATTAGTATATGTAAAGAATATTTTCTAACATATAACATCTTCCAAATGAGCCTTTTATATAAGTGCTGCAAAAGGTCTACTGTAGTCTTAGATAGCCTCATCCACCAGAGGGCAGACAGCAGAAGGCAGAAGAACTACAATCCTGCAGCCTGTGGAACAAAAACCACATTCACAGAAAGATAGACAAGATGAAAAGGCAGAGGGCTATATACCAGATGAAGGAATAAGACAAAACCCCAGAAAAACAACTAAATGAAGTGGAGATAAGCAACCTTGCAGAAAAAGAATTCAGAATAATGATAGTGAAGATAATCCAGGACCTCGGAAAAACAATGGAGGCAAAGATCGAGAAGATGCAAGAAATGTTTAACAAAGACCTAGAAGAATTAAAGAACAAACAAACAGAGATGAACAATACAATAACTGAAATGAAAACTACACTAGAAGGAATCAATAGCAGAATAACTGAGGCAGAAGAACGGATAAGTTACCTGAAGACAGAATGGTGGAATTCACTGCTGTGGAACAGACTAAAGAAAAAAGAATGAAAAGAAATGAAGACAGCCTAAGAGACCACTGGGACAACATTAAATGCAACAACATTCACATTATAGGGGTCCCAGAAGGAGAAGAGAGAGAGAAAGGACCAGAGATAATATCTGAAGAGATTATAGTCAAAAACTTCCCTAACATGGGAGGGGAAATAGCCACCCAAGTCTAGGAAGCACATAAAGTCCCATATAGGATAAACCCAAGGAAAAACACGCCAAGACACATAGTAATCAAACTGGGAAAAATTAAAGACAAAGAAAAATTATTGAAAGCAGCAAAAGAACAACGATAAATAACATACAAGGGAACTCCCATAGGGTTAACAGCTGATTTCTCAGCAGAAACTCTACAAGCCAGAAGGGAGTGGCATGATATACTTAAAGTGATGAAAGGGAAGAACCTACAACCACGATTACTCTACCCAGCAAGGATCTCATTCAGATTCAATGGAGAAATCAAAAGCTTTACAGACAAGCAAAAGCTAAGAGAATTCAGCACCACCAAACCAGGTCTACAACAAATGCTAACGGAACTTCTCTAAGTGGGAAACACAAGAGAAGAAAAGGACCTACAAAAACAAACCCAAAACAATTAAGAAAATGGTCATAGGAACATACATATTGATAATTACCTTAAACGTGAATGGATTAAATGCTCCAACCAAAAGACACAGGCTTGCTGAATGGATACAAAAACAAGACCCATATATATGCTGTCTACAAGAGACCCACTTCAGACCTAGGGACACATACAGACTGAAAGTGAGGGGATGGAAAAAGATATTCCATGCAAATGGAAATCAAAAGAAAGCTGGAGTAGCAATACTCATATCAGATAAAATAGATTTTAAAATAAAGAATGTTACAAGAGACAAGGAAGGATATTACGTAATGATCAAGGGATCAATCCAAGAAGAAGATATAACAATTATAAATATATATGCACCCAACACGGGAGCACCGCAATACATAAGGCAACTGCTAACAGCTATAAAAGAGGAAATTGTCAGTAACACAATAATAGTGGGGGACTTTAACACCACACTTACACCAATGGACAGATCATCCAAACTGAAAATAAATAAGGAAACAGAAGCTTTAAATGACACAACAGACAAGATAGATTTAATTGATATTTATAGGACATTCCATCCCAAAACAGCAGATTACACTTTCTTCTCAAGTGCACATGGAACATTCTCCAGGATAGATCACATCTTGGGTCACAAATCGAGCCTCAATAAATTTAAGAAAACTGAAATCATATCAAGCATCTTTTCTGACCACAACGCTATGAGATTAGAAATGAATTACAGGGAAAAAAACATAAAAAACACAAAGACATGGAGTCTAAACAATACATTACTAAATAACCAAGAGATCACTGAAGAAATCAAAGAGAAAATCAAAAAATACCTAGAGACAAATGACAATGAAAACAACGATCCAAAACATGGGATACAGCAAAAGCAGTTCTAAGAGGGAAGTTTATATCTATACAAGCCTACCTCAAGAAACAAGAAAAATATCAAGTAAACAATCTAACCTTACACCTAAAGGAAATAGAGAAGGAAGAACAAACAAAACCCAAACTTAGCAGAAGGAAAGAAATCATAAAGATCAGAGCAGAAATAAATGAAACAGAAAACAATAGCAAAGATCAATAAAACTAAAAGCTGGTTCTTTGAGAAGATAAACAAAACTGATAAACCATTAGCCAGACTCATCAAGAAAAAGAGGGAGAGGACTCAAATCAATAAAATTAGAAATGGAAAAGGAGAAGTTACAACAGACACTGCAGAAATACAAAGCATCCTGAGAGACTACTACAAGCAACTCTATGCCAATAAAATGGACAACCTGGAAGAAATGGACAAATTCTTAGAAAGGTATAACCTTCCAAAACTGAACCGGGAAGAAATAGAAAATATGAACAGACCAATCACAAGTAATGAAATTGAAACTGTGATTAAAAATTTTCCAACAAACAGAAGTCCGGGACCAGATGGCTTCAAAGGTGAATTCTATCTAACATTTAGAAAAGAGCTAACACCCATCCTTCTCAAACTCTTTTAAAAAATTGCAGAGGAAGGAACACTCCCAAACTCATTCTATGAGACCACAATCACCCTGATACCAAAACCAGACAAAGATATTACAAAAAAAGAAAATTACAGACCCATATCACTGATGAATATAGATGCAAAAATCCTCAACAGAATACTAGCAAACAGAATCCAACAACACATTAAAAGGATCATATACCACGATCAAGTGGGATTTATCCCAGGGATGCAAGAATTCTTCAATATACGCAAATCAATGTGATACACCATATTAACAAATTGAAGAATAAAAACCATATGATCATCTCAATAGATGCAGAAAAAGCTTCTGACAAATTTCAACACCCATTTATGATAAAAACTCTCCAGAAAGTGGGCATAGAGGAAACCTACCTCAACATAATAAAGGCCATATACGACAAACCCACAGCAAATATCATTTTCAATGTTGAAAACCTGAAAACATTTCCTCTAAGATCAGGAACGAGATAAGGATGTCCACTCTGACCACTATTATTCAACATTGTTTTGGAAGTCCTAGCCACGGCTAGCAGAGAAGAAAAAGAAATGAAAGGAACACAAATTGGAAAAGAAGAAGTAAAACTGTCACTGTTTGCAGATGACATGATACTATACATAGAGAATCCTAAAAATGCTATCAGAAAACTACTAGAGCTAATCAATGAATTTGGTAAAGTAGCAGGATACAAAATTAATGCACAGAAATATCTTCCATTCCTATACACTAATGATGAAAAATCTGAAAGAGAAATTATGGAAACACTCCCATTTACCATTGCTACAAAAAGAATAAAATACCTAAGAATAAACCTATCTAGGGAGACAAAAGACCTGTATGCAGAAAACTATAAGACACTGACAAAACAAATTAAAGATGATACCAGAAGATGGAGAGATATACCATGTTCTTGGATTGGAAGAATCAATATTGTGAAAATGACTATACTACCCAAAGCAATCTACAGATTCAATGCAATCCCTATCAAATTACCAATGGCATTTTTTACAGAAATAGAACAAATCATCTTAAACTCTGTATGGAGACACCAAAGACCCCGAATAGCCAAAGCAGGCTTGAGGGAGAAAAACGGAGCTGGAGGAATCACACTCCCTGACTGCAGACTATACTAAAAAGCTACAGTAAACAAGACAATATGGTACTGGCACAAAAACAGAAGCATAGATCAATGAACAAGATAGAAAGCTCAGAGATGAATCCACGCACCTATGGTCAACTAATCTACGACAATGGAGGCAAAGATATACAATGGAGAAAGGACAGTGTCTTCAATAAGTGTTGCTGGGAAAACTGGACAGCTACATGTAAAAGAATGAAATTAAAACACTCCCTAACACCATACACAAAAATAAACTCAAAATGGATTCAAGACCTAAATGTAAGACAGGACACTATAAAACTCTTAGAGGAAAACATAGGAAGAACACTCTTTGACATAAATCACAGCAAGATCTTTTTTGATCCACCTCCTAGAGTAATGGAAATAAAAAAAAAAAAGGGACCTAATGAAACTTCAAAGCTTTTGCACAGCAAAGGAAACCATAAACAAGATGAAAAGACAACCCTCAGAATGGGAGAAAATATTTGCAAACGAATCAAGGGACAACGGATTAATCTCCAAAATATATAAACAGCTCATGCAGCTCAATATTAAAGAAACAAACAACCCAATCCAAAAATGGGTAGAAGTCCTAAATAGACATTTCTGCAAAGAAGACATATGGATGGCCAAGAAGCACATGAAAAGCTGCTCAACATCATTAATTATTAATGCAATGCAAATCAAAACTACAATGAGGTATCACCTCACACCAGTTAGAATGGGCATCATCAGAAAATCTACAAACAACAAATGCTGGAGAGGGTGTGGAGAAAAGGGAACCCTCTTGCACTGTTGGTGGGAATGTAAATTGATACAGCCACTATGGAGAACAGTATGGAGGTTCCTTAAAAAACTAAAAATAGAATTACCATATGATCCAGCAATCTCACTACTGGGCATATACCCAGAGAAAACCATAATTCTGAAAGATACATGCACCCCGATGTTCACTGCCGCACTATTTACAATAGCCAGGTCACGGAACCAACCTAAATGCCCATCGACAGATGAATGGATAAAGAAGATGTGGTAAATATATTCAATGGAATATTATTCATCCATAAAGAGGAATGAAATTGAGTAATTTGTTGAGACATGGATGGATCTAGAGACTGCCATACAGAGTGAAGTAAGTCAGAAAGAGAAAAACAAATATCATATATTAACGCATGTATGTGAAACCTAGAAAAATGGTACAGATGATCCGGTTTACAGGGCAGAAGTTAAGACACAGATGTAGAGAACAAACGTATGGACACCAAGGGGGGAAAACCGCGGTGGGGTGGGGATGGTGGTGCGCTGAATTGGGTGATTGGGATTGACACGTATACACTGATGTGTATAAAACAGATGACTAATAAGAACCTGCAGTATAAAAAAACAAACAAAAGATAACCAACTAATACTAAACTTTCTTTCGGTTATTTGTATGGAAATATGTTAATATAAATGTTTCAGACATTACATGAAATTTCTAAAAATCTTATATGTTCTGGTATAATGTTATAAGTCATAATTCTAGTTATTACTTTAAAATGTATATCTCAGAAATAACTAAAAAAAAAAAAGTCTAATGTAACATCAGATCATTCTGATTGGCCATCCATCAAATGTAAGCTTGTCGTTTTTGAGGAGATCCCTCAAAGCCCATCTACTATGAAATGGTTAGTCCAAATTATTAATGTATAACACAAATGCCTCTAATTCTACAATTTGAAAAAAAATTTATGTTTCTAATGGCAAGTTATAGCATTTATTTTCACAAAGCAGTGTACATATGGAGAAAATGTATTGATTGATATAAATATTAAAAGTAGAATTTTATGCATACTACTACAAAATTATACATTTATTTAAATTACAGTCGTTGCAAATGCTTTCTATGTAATTTAGACTTTCTCAGCAAATTTAACATAATTAATATAAGTTAAAACACACGTTTATCAAGTCATTTCCTTTTGCCAGAATTGTTCAGAATTCCAAACTTTCTCTGAATCTAAACTATTGAGGTAATCTGAACATAGAGTTCCTTTCAATTTAAAAATGCTCTCTCTATAATGAGAATAGGGTGGGGGAAAATGGCATAAATTTTTAAATGTTCTTCAGAGAAAGCTCTGAAATATGCAGCATTTTTCTCATTTTCAAAGGGTGAAAAGTATACTGTCATGTATCTATCAATGAACAAATATGTTTGATTATACAAGATATATCTTTCCAAGAAAACAGTTTGACTTTCTATTAGTTCTTGCCACTAAGTTTTGCTTTGGAGACCAGAGGTAAAATTGTTAATGTCTCTTTCCCTATACCAGGTGGTACAGAAACACACACACACACACACACACACACACACACACACACACACGGAAGTGCTTCTGTTTAGTCCTTTATCTCCTGGAACACTATATATCAAATTACATTTGTTTATCTAAGAAGAGAGAGGACTTCCCTGGTGGTGCAGTGCTTGAGAGTCCACCTGCCGATGCAGGGGACACGGGTTCATGCCCTGGTCCGGGAGGATCCCACATGCTGTGGACCAGCTGGGCCTGTGAGCCATGGCCGCTGGGCCTGTGCTCCACAACAGGAGAGGCCACAACAGTGAGAAGCCCGCGTACCACAAAAAAAAAAAAAAAAAAGAAGAGAGAAAATAATAATGCATTATCTTATTAGTTATTTTTCATCTTTGCATCAGTTATACCAGACAGTAACGGTTTCTCTTATTCAGTAGTTCCTCTTTCATAAAGTCTGTCTGTAATTAAATCCTTAATGTTAAAAAAAAAAAAAAGAGAGAGAAAGCCTTGGTTTGTATGCCCAATGCCTCCAATATTTTAAATATTTGTTTTTTAAAATGGGCTAAGTAATCAGCGAAATTTTAGTCAATCACAAAAAAGATGCTTGGTAAAGCTGACCATGGTATAGTGATTATGAAGCAGCTGAAATTCCTAAATTTCTTGGCAATTTTTAAGAATATGCTTGTTTAAAGAATGATTTTAGTAGAAACCATTGAATATATATGCCTTTGAATTTTATTTTAACTTGTTCTACTCATGACATTTTATCTCATCAACAGTGAGACTACGTTCTCAAAATGTGGTTGCTGAATGCTTTTAACAACATAATGATTACAAGGATGGAATTGAAATTCCTGCGATGTATAGGAGTTTCAATTTCTTTCAAGATCAAATTGCCTGTGCCACACTGATGTGGGATGTTCTCTCCCAAATGAGGAGCGTATATCCCGTGTCATTAATAACCTTAAAGCTAAACATGTAAATAAAAATAAATTTTATTTTAAATTCTATGCATATTTTATTCTTTACCTCCATTATAAGAATCTGTAGCTAAGCAGTAGTTATTCTGTTTTTCAAAATAAGTTTTGGAGTATGAGGATAACCTATGAATAATGAGTTTGAAGCACAGAAATTTATAGCTCTGCAGAGTATTGGTAAAAATTCATGTATTATGTCTGCAATGTAGAAATTAACCCATTCCTAGATAAGGAAGTGTGTGTGTAAAAATGGATACACGCATACCTGAGCCAAATGTTAAAATATATTAAGATTATATGCTTCTGTTTCAGAAGACCAGACAGATTCCTATGCAAACTGAATGTACTGTCCGGTTCCATATAAAACAGAAAGTATCTCAGTGTGAGTATTTCAAAATAATGTTCAGAATATTAAAACTTGTTAAAAGAACAGTTAAAGCTTGTTAAAAGAACAGTTTACATCTATTGGAGTAGCATTAAAACTCCCAAGGCCTTAGAAAATCACGACATGTAGGCATTCTCAACCTCTTACATATATGCCCCTCACACCCATAAGTACCTTTCCAATACACCTTGGAAGTGTTAAAATTAACAGAAAAACATCCTGAGACATGTGCATGCATGTGACTGAATGCGTGTACATGTAAGAGGGTAATGGGAAGCAGTAATGCATGAGAATAAGAGAATTCTTATGTGATTTGCCACAAAAATGTTGAGAGAGAGTTAGGGAGTTATGGTTTCAGCTCTGACATGCAAAGCATTTGAATTTCATCCTCATCACTATAGTAAGAAAAAGCTGAACAAACTAAATTTCAGTAAATTTTCTTGAACGCATCAGATATCTGAGGACACAGGGAAATCTGCATCCCCAAATCTGGAGATGTAAGTAAATTGAGAGAGTCACAGCTGTGATTTGCTTACTTGGAGTAGAAGCCACAGGAGCAATAAGCAGGTGGGAACACTTAAATGGTAATTTTGGAGATTGCTAGAGGCTGAGTGGGAACTAGTTCAAAAGAGAAAGTTCTGGGAACCACAGTCTTAAGGGGTTCCCCACGATGTTGTGGATTTTGCCTCAAGGAAACCATCATGTTCTCAAAGTGAAGATCCAAAAAGGATCACCTCATGGCTCTGGCAGAAGGAGGTGAAAATTAACCATTTGAACCAGAACATTAACCAGAACATTTCTTAAAACAGAAGCCTATTCTTCAATAAATACCAAGATCAATCATAAGATGACAGGCTGCTTCCCCTCCTTCACACCTTAACATCACAGCAACAAGACTACAATGTAATAACTGTGGATTACAGCTGAAGGAGCATGAGGCAAAAGCTCTATTTAATGAGGAGATCATAGGGAAGTTTAAAGATAACAGGGGAGTAAAAACAAGGGCATTAGAGGAATATGAAGCCTCTGGAAATTATAGTTAGAGAAAATATTAAACACAACCCAATGTCTATCCAAATTTATATCAAATCTCACAATAAAAGCCTATTTTCCACATTTCCTATTTCTTAACACATCATAGTAGACTTTCAACAGAAAAAACTGCAAGGTTTTTCTTGCAGTTTCTTCTTGAAAGGCAAGAATAATCATAGTCTGAAGAGACAAAAAAGCAATCAAACCAGACTCAGATATGACACAGACTGTAATTATCAGGACAGAACATAAAATAACTAAGATTAATGTATAAATGTTTCTAATGGAAAAAAGTAGGAATATGAAAGAGAAGTTGGGTAATGTAAGATGAGAAATGTAAAATCTAAGAAAACAAATCAAATGGAAATCCAAGATATTAATAAATGGTAACAGAAACAAAGAATATCTTCTATTGACTCAACAATAGGCTCAACAAGACCAATGAAAGAATTGTTGAGCTTGACTGAGGCAAACAGATACATCTCAAGCTGAATGAAAACAGAGCAAAGCATCCCAAAACAAAGTCACTAATTCAAAAGGTGTTAGAACACACAATTGGATATTAGAAGAAGAAGAAAGTAAGATGGTGCAGAAAACATTTGAAATAAAAATGGCCAAGAATATTTCAAGATTAATGAGAGACACAAAATCACAAATAGAGGAAGCTCAGAGAATTCAAAGCAGGACAAATAGCAAAAATGCCACATCTAGACATATTATATTTCAAATGCAGAAACTGAAGACAAATACAAAATAATGAAAAAATACAGAGGGGAAAAGTATGTTACCTGTTGTGGAACAAGGGTAAGAATTACAGAGGACATCTAGTCAGAAACTATGCAAACAAAAGACAATAGAGTGACATATTTAAAGTGTTGAAAGAAAATTTTACCAACTGAGAATCCTGTATCCAGTGAAATTATCCTTCAAATTGCAGGATATATAAATAGTTTTAGAAACAAATAAATTAAGACAATGTATATCTAGGAGCACTACCCTTCAAGAAATGTTAAAAGAAGTGTTCAGAAAAAAAAAAGGAAAAGTATGTAGGAAAGACACATGGGTCTATAAAAGAAAAATAAGAGAGCACTGGAGAAGGAATAAATAAAAGTAAAATAAAGGCTTTTCATTATTAATATACAGGTTACATATATAATATATATTTTAATATAAAGTATATATACATATTATATTCTTAATTAATATAACTGATAACTGTTTAAGGTAATAATAGTAGCAATGCATTGGTGATTATTGCATGGATAAGTGAAATGAATGACATCAATGTCATAAGGCACACAGTTGAGGTACTGGAAATATACTGATTTAAGATACCATTCCACTACCCAAGAAGTATGATTTGAAGGTGAACTTAGATCTGTTTTACATGTGTATCAAACTCTAGGAGAAACACTAAATTACTTTAAAGAATTTTCGTTGATTTCGCTGAGAGAGAAGATAAAATAGAATCATAGAAAGTGTTCATATAACATAAGAGCTGTTGGGAAAAAAAGAAACAAAGACAACAAATAGAAAAGCAACAAATATGGTAAATACTAGTCCAATTTTATGAATAAACACTTTAACTGAGAATGGTCTAAATATACCAATTAAAAGAAAGAGTTTCAGAATGGGTAAAAACACAAGACTCAAATATACTTTGTCTACAAAAACAAAAATAAAAACTAAACACTTTAAATATAAAGAATCAATAGGTTAAAAATTGGGCAAATGACCCAGAATATCCAAAACCATAATGAAAAGAACAAAGTTGGAGGACTGACAATACCTGACTTCAAGACTTACGATAAAGCTACAGTCATCAGGACAGTGTACTAGAGGAGTGGAACAGAACAGAAAGTCAGAAACAGACCCATATAAATATAGTCAACTGATCTTTGTCAAAGGAATAAAGGCAATACAATGGAAAACATAGTCTTTCCAACGAATGATACTGGGACAATTGGACATTCACATGCAAGATAATGAATCTAGACACAGACCTTACACCATTCACAAAAATTGACACAAAATGGATCATAGACCTAAACATAAAATGCAAAACTTTACAGTTTTTACCCCTAGAAGTTAACGTATGAGAAAACTTAGATGGCCTTGGTTATGGTGATGACTTCTTAGCTACAACACCAAAGGTCATGATCCATAAAAGAAAAACCAGATAAGCTGGACTTCTTTAAAATTAAAAACTTCTGCTCTGCAAAGGAAAACGTCAAGAGGAGGGGAAGACAAGCCACAGACTAGGAGAAAATATTTTCAAAAAAACATAGCTGATAAAGGACTGTTGTTATCCAAGATATAAGAAGAACTATTAAAACTCCACAATAAGAAAACAAACTATTTAAAAAACTATTAAAAATAGGCCAAAGATCTGGATACCTCATGAAAGAAGATATACAGATGGCAAAGAGCATATGAAAAGATGCTCTACATCATATGTCATTAGGAAATTGCAATTAACCAATAAGATACCACTATATACCTAATAGAATGGGTAAAATCTAAAACAATGACACCACCAAATGCTGAAGAGATGTGGAGAAAGAAAAGCTCTCATTCATTGCTGGTAAGGATGCAAAATGGTACAGTCCCTTTGGAAGATGATTTGACAGTTTCTTATAAAACTAAGTATACTTTTACCATGCAATCCAGCAGTTTAGTTGAAAACTATCTTCCACATAAGAACTTACACACAGATATTTATAATACTTTGTTCTTAATTGCCAAAACTTGGGAGCAACCAAGATGTCCTTCAATAGGTGAATGGACAAATAAACTCTGGTACATCCAAACAACTGAATGCTTTTAACACTAAAAAGTAATGAGCGATCAAGCCATTACTGGAAGAACTTAAACGCTTCCAGTAAGCGTTTAAGACATGGAAGAACTTAAACGCTTATTACTAAGTGAAAGAAGCCAAACTGGAAAGGCTACATACTGTATAATTCCAACTATATGACATTTTGGAAAAGGCAAAACTATGAAAACAGTAAAAACATCAGTGGTTGCTGGGTGTTGAGTGAGGGGGGCAGGGGGATCAATAAGGGGACTACAGAGGATTGTTAGGGCAGTGAAAATACTCTGCATGATACTGTAATGATAGATGCATGTCAACATACATTTGTCAAAGCCCAGAGAATGTACATCAAGATTGAACCCTTATTTAAGCTATAGATTTTGGGTGATTATAATGTGTCAATATAGAGTTATCAGTTATAACAAATGTACCACTCTGGTCAGGGCTGTTGATAGTGAGGGAGGCTGTTCATGTTGAGGGCAGGGAGTATTTGGAAACTCTTTGTACTTTCTGCTCAATTTTGTGGGATCCTAAAACCATGACAAAAAATAAAGTTTATTTTAAAAAAAGAAGAAAGAAAGAAAGAAAAAATGGACTACACTCAGAGCTGATTCATTTGGCTTCTGAAATTTGTTGCTGTAGGAGAGAATGTGTTCTATTCCCTCCACATATTTTCAATGCCCTGAGTTATATTTTCTGCCTCCACACTATCTGTCCTCCATTCTCAAGTCAGAAATCCTTTTAAAACTGCTGGAGGCACAATTAGTGACCTGAAATTTCCTCTTCCTGCAGAAAGGTATGTAAGTTGAATATTATCAAGTTTTAATTCTGTATAACATTTCTCATGGAATTGTAGATAGTACAGAATAATTAGCATAATGCTAGACTTCAGTAATATTTTGGATTAAACATAAGTTTGAGATATTGCTCTAAAATTTAATGGAAAAAGAATATTTTCTCCCATGACTGAAACACATTACATGATAAAAGTCTCTAAGGATACAATTTGTATATTATCTTTCACCTTATTTAAGTAGCTACCTAACATCATGAGGGTTTTTTGTTTTGTTTTGTTTTTAGTTTGAGCTTCAATTTTCTCACCTAAAAAGTTGGAATCAATTAAAATTCCCTGATGATATTTAAGTAAAGAATAAATAATACAGGCAAAAGCAACAAATACAAGACTAACATTCAATAGTATTTGTGTATTTTATCCTGAAGAGCCATTTCAATACGTTCTTTCAAACCCAAATATTTATGTTTTAAACAAGATTGGATCATCCTTAGACCAAAAACTCTTAGTTAAGTGTTCTTACTCATGTTATATTTTGAGTTCTTATTCATTTTATTATTCTATTCACGTTATTTGTTCATTCAACCAACATCTTTCCCTACCCCTTTCTCTCCTTCTCCCTTCACCCCATCCCCCTGTTTAATAAGAATTTGCCACAAATTTTGTTCCCCTACATCTACATACATGTTATGGAGATAAATGCATACAAAAGATAAGCTGGTAAACTGATACAAAAGATACCTTTATATATCAAAATCAGTTATTCTACAAGGGGCACAAGTGTGGAGCTCAACACTCTTCATGTTATTCACATGATTTGAGTTTCCCTGTGCATGCATTTTCCTATTTATATCACATGTCAGTGATCAAGGACCAAAACATTCAGCTCTACAGAGTATATTTCATATGTTCAGCTTTCTAGGTCTACCTTACATTATTAAAAAACACAGACCACAGCAATGTTAATTACCCATAAGTCAAGTAAAAAACTTAATGAATCACTTGAAATAATGGATAAATTACATTTATGAAAGTGCATACTTGAAATAGTGTGCACATGCTTTTGATTATCTTAATCAAGACACTTTTCCTAGATTTTATAGATGTGCTAATAATTACATAACATTTATTTTACATACTTTTTTCAAATTACATTCAATATGAAAATACAACCTTGAAAACGTGAAAATAGATACATTATGATTTTAAATATCATATAAAATTTTGTGATTTTTTAATAGGCTACTAGTCAAACCATTAATGCATACTTTATATTTGTTTATTATTATAAGTATATATAAGATATATATATCAGTCTGATATTAGAAGAACTCCCTGTGGACTTGAAAGCTAAATTGCACATTGAAAATATCGACAAACTATAATATCTTTATCGGATTCCTAATTTTTTAAAATTTCTCAAAACTGTAGTTATAGAAAATTATAAATACAGAATCCTAATATTATTGATTTGGGCCTTAATATAATTCTTTTTAAATGGAATAATACAAAGTTTACAGAAGATTATATGAACATTCTACATTTCTACAAAATGTATAAAAGGACTGTGATTCCCTTATATCAGTCTCTAGACCCCCATTATCTATCCAGTAGCCACTAGCCACATGTGGGTGGACACTTGAAATATATCTAGCCCAAACTGAGATGGGCTGTAAATATAAAATAAACACTAGATAACAAATACTTAGTTTAAAAATATGTAAAATGGACATTTATTTTATATTGATTACATGTTGAAATAATGATATTTTGGATATACAGTCAGCCCTCAGTATCCACAGGTTTCTCATCAGTGGATTTAACAAACCATGGATGGAAACTGAGATCCACCCCATTGTTTGAATCCATGGATGAGAACCTGTGAATATGGAGAACCAGCTGTATGTTGAAAAAAATTCATGTATAAGTGGATCCTTGCAGTTCAAAACTGTGTTGTTCAAGAGTCAACTGTATTGTGTTAATTAAAATTATAATATTAAATGATTATCACCAGATTATTTTTATTTTTTAATATGACTACTAGAATATTGAAAAATACATATAAAGCTCTCATTATATTTCTTTTGAACAGATCTTCTAGAAGAAAATATCACAAAACTCCTGATCACTCACACTTTTATCAGTTCTATAGTTGTGGCGCATCTGATGACTCATAAGATGTGATAAATTCACTCAAGTTTTTTTTTACCTTGGTGATATGATTTGATGGATTTTCAACAAACTGAATTTGTCTTTGAATTTTGGCATTGAGAAGACACAAGTCAGAAAGCACCGCTGTGAACCTGTCAAAATTTTAATTCAAAAGCAGCATGTATGAGAGTTGTCTGGACTAATAATTTTGGAATTTTTAGCTTTGGCTATGCAAATAGGTAACAATCATTAAATGTAAAAGACTGAAACATCTATCAAAATTAGTACAGCTGGTAATTTGCATTTCATTAAAATTTACATATGTTTTCATTTGTAAATTTTCTTACACTGTGAGATCCATAAAACCTTTTGAAGTTTAAAGATAGATATCATGAATTCAGTAAAAATTTATGGCACATTTTGTGGATTTGCTCATTTTTCTTTCCTGAAGACAGGAGTCAAAGACTTCATCATTTTCCTGAAGGACCTGAGATTTAAAAAGTTTAATTTCCTACTTTAGAACTAACTAAACTACTTTCTAGTACTGTGACTTCTCTTTGTTTGAGATAAAGACTGCATAAATTTCTTCAATTTAGTCTGTGTTAAATTTTTTTTTGAGTTTTCAAGTTTTAAGAAATTAACTGGAACTATTGAGAGATAGTAAGTCCTCCAGGCAGGGAGTGGGAAGGTAAGGAACTGCTTTCTGGATGAAAATTATAGAAATTTTATATGGTTTAAATTATAACTGAAACATCCTGAATATCTGCTATTGATAGTGGAAGAGTTAGCACTTTCATTAAGAGTAGTTGTTAGGTCTATGTTCTCAAAACTTAGTTAAATTAATTTCATATGATGGCGATCATCAAGTTTTATCCAAAGGAAACTTCTTTTTGGTATTCTCAGACATCTTTAACGTCAGTCACATAAAGTAATACAGAGCAAAACATCCCTTAGGGTCTATAAACATAAAAACAAACAACTCCCCCGCCCTGCCACTGCAGACTTTAGCACGTGAAACAGTTATTTTTTATTGCAAGAGCCAGATTTGCTTTGGGAGCACTCATTTCACAAATTTACCTCCAAACTTAGTATAGTCTGAACATACAACCCTTCAACAGAAAAAGGCCAATAGTCTTAGAAAAACTAAACCATTTCTGAAAATAAAACTGATGGTTTTATTTCCTCTTATGTCTATGTCAGCATCATAAAACAGTCAATGTTCAGCCCAATAATTTCAAAAATTTGAACTCCAGATACGGATTTATTAGTAAATAATGGGTTGTTTGAGTTTCTGAATTATTCCCATAATGTAAAATAGCCTAAATTATAGTAGAATTGGAGGCAAGCAGCCACTGCTATACAAGTGGTGGGATATGCAGGGAGCCAGCTGAGTCTCATGGTGCCAACAACTCAGAAGGTCACCAGCTTGCGCAGGGGTGGAGTACTAAAGAGCAGTGGCTAGGAGATGCCCCTTAGTTGGTGTATCACCTGTGAATAACGGGAGTCCAGAGACAAGAGCTTGGTCTAGAAAATGGGGTGAATACCAAGAGATTCAGGACAGTGGATATATGCCAAATCTTAAAGACGTTTTTGATACTAAACTAATCTCTACAGTAAAGCCATAAACCCTGACCATACATAATTTGAGACCATTTCAGTGGCTCAGAGACATCAAAGCTATTTTCATAATAATACCAAGATTTTGTATTTTTTTCGCTGCCATTTTTTTTATGAGTGTGGAGTTTTCAGAGGCTGTATGAAGTATAAAAGGTGATGAATAAATAAATGAAATGCATTCATTTATTTCATTTATTTGAAATACAAATAAATGAAATAAATGAAATACATAAAGTGTGATAAATGAATTCAGGAGCAGATATAAAAATACAGCCAGATATTAAAGACATTTGCAGCAATGTAAAACAGTTTCATTCTTCTCACAATGTTTTTCTTGTTTTCCAAAATATAGTTATTTTAAATTGTTTTAATATTTACTTTTTTCTTCCAGTTTTATTGAGATAAACTAGATATACAGCACTGTACTGTATAAGTTTAAAGTGTACAGCATAATGATTTGATTTACATACATCATGACAAGTTTACCGTAATAAGTTTAGTGAATATGTATCATTTCATATAGATGCAAAATAAAAGAAATAGAAAAATATCTTTCCTTATGATGAGAACTCATAGGATTACTTTCTAAACAACTTTTATATATAACATACAGCCGTGCTAATTATATTTATCATCTTGTGCATTACATCCCTAGTGCTTACTTATATTATATCTGGAAATTTGTACCATTCGACCACCTTCCTCCACTTCCCCCTCCCCCTAACCCCCGCCTCCAGTAAGCACAAATCTGATTTCTTTTTCTATGAGTTTGTCTGCTTGTTTTTGAAGTTTAATTTGACCTACCACACTATGCTAGTTTCTGTTATACAACACAGTGATTTGATATTTCTATACATTTCAAAATGATCACCGTGGTAACTCTAGTTACCATCTGTCACCATACAAGGATATTACATAATGATTGACAATATTCCTATATTGGACATTTTATACCTGTGACATTTATTCTATAAATGAAAGTTTGCACCTCTTAATTTCCCTTACCTATTTTTCTCCTCCCAATTCTTCCCGCCCTCAGGCAACCACCTGTTTGTTCTCTGTATCTATGACTCTGTTTCTGTTTCTTTATGTTTGTTCATTTGTTTGGTTTTTTAGATTTAACATACAGTATTAATCTTTCTCTGTCTGACTTATTTCACTTAGCATAATACCCTCTAGGTTGCAAATGGCAAGATTTCATTCTTTTTTATGGCTGAGTAACATTCTTTGGGAATATATAACACTTTTATTTTTAACAACCTTATTGGAGTAAAATTGTTTACAGTGTTGTGTTAGTTTCTGCTATATAACAAAGTGAATCAGCTATATGCATACATATATCCCCATATCCTCTCCCTCTCGCATCTCCCTCCCATCCTCCCTATCCCACCCCTCTAGGTGGTCACAAAGTACCGAGCTGATCTCCCTGTGCTATGTAGCTGCTTCCCACTAGCTATCTATTTTACATTTGGTAGTGTATATATGTCATTGCTACTCTCTCTCTTCATCCCAGCTTACCCTTCCACCTCCCCGTGTCCTCAAGTCCATTCTCTATGTCTGCATCTTTATTCCTGTTCTGCCCCTAGGTTCTTCAGAACCATTTTTTTTTTTTTTTTTTAGATTCCATATATATGTCTTAGCATACAGAATTCGTTTTTCTCTTTCTGACTTACTTCACTCTGTATGACAACTCTAAGTCCATCCACCTCACTACAAATAACTAAATTTTGTCTCTTTTTATGGCTGAGTAATATTCCATTGTATATATGTGCCACATCTTCTTTATCCATTCATCTTTCCTTTTTTTTTCCCACTGTAACAGCTCCTTTACTTTGCAGTGAAAATTGATTTGTATATTTTTTGCCTCTGAGTCCTTAAGGGATTTCTTTTTAATTCAAACAGAAAGTCACAAAAATTATAATCATCCTCATCAGTTCACTCAGTCCCATGTAATTAATTTTTTTTTATCTTGATCTTTTGTTAACACTTTTATGAATTCATCAGTTTTCCATTAGAGTTCTGAAAATGCTTATTCATTCAGTTCAGCAGTGTAGTCAGTTACCAGAAACCTGCACTTGTCAGAGTCTTTTCCATGAATTCCTTGAAGATGAAACCCTTTTATAGGAACATATTTGCAAAAGCATCAGAGTACACCCAGAACTGTCTGTAATTATTCATTCACCTTTCGATGGACACTTGGGCTGCTTCCATGTCCTGGCTATTGTAAATAGTGCTGCAGTGAACATTGTGGTACGTGACTCTTCTTAAATTATGCCCAGTAGTGGGAATGCTAGGTCATATGGTAGCTCTATTTTTAGTTTTTTAAGGAACCTGCACACTCTTCTCCATAGTGGCTTATCAATTTACATTCTCACCAACAATGCAAGAGGGTTCCCTTTTCTCCACACCCTCTCCAGCATTTATTGTTTGTCGATTTTTTGATGATGGCCATTCTAACTGGTGTGAAGTGATACCTCATTGTAGTTTTGATTTGCATTTCTTTAATGATTAGTGATATTGAGCATCCTTTCATGTGTTTGTTGGCAATCTGTATATCTTCTCTGGAGAAATGTCTATTTAGGTCTTCTGCCCATTTTTCGATTGGGTTGTTTGGTTCTTTGATATTGAGCTGCATAAGCTGCTTGTATATTTTGGAGATTAAATCTTTCTCAGCTGCTTCATTGGCAAATATTTTCTCCCATTCTGAGGGCTGTCTTTTGGTCTTGTTTATAGTTTCCTTTGCTGTGCAAAAGCTTTGAAGTTTCATTAGGTCCCATTTGTTAATTTTTTGTTTTTATTTCCATTTCTCTAGGAGGTGGGTCAAAAAGGATCTTGCTGTGATTTATGTCATAGAGTGTTCTGCCTATGTTTTCCTCTAAGAGTTTGATAATGTCTGGCCTTACATTTAGGTCTTAAATCCACTTTGAGATAATTTTTGTGTATGGTGTTAGGAAGTGTTCTAATTTCATTCTTTTACATGTAGCTGTCCAGTTATCCCAGCACCACTTATTAAAGAGGCTGTCTTTTCTCCATTGTATATGCTTGCCTCCTGTATCAAAGATAAGGTGACCATATGTACATGGGTTTATCTCTGGGCTTTCTATCCTGTTCCACTGATTTATTTTGTGCCAGTACCATACTGTCTTGATTACTGTAGCTCTGTAGTATAGTCTGAAGTCAGGGAGCCTGATTTCTCCAGATCCATTTTTCCTTCTTATGGTTGCTTTGGCTATTCGGGGTCTTTTGTTTTTCCATACAAATTGTGAAATTTTTTGTTCTAGTTCTGTGAAAAATGCCAGTGGTAGTTTGATAGGGATTGCATTGAATCTGTAGATTGCTTTGGGTAGTAGAGTCATTTTCACAATGTTGATTCTTCCAATCCAAGAACATGGTATATCTCTCCATCTATTTGTATCATCTTTAATTTCTTTCATCAGTGTCATAGTTTTCTGCATAACAGGTCTTTTGTTTCCTTAGTATTTTATTCTTTTTGTTGCAGTGGTAAATAGGAGTGTTTCCTTAACTTCTCTTTCAGATTTTTCATTGTAGTGAATAGGAATGCAAGAGATTTCTGTGCATTAATTTTGTATCCTGCTCCTTTACCAAATTCATTGATTAGCTCTAGCAGTTTTCTGGTAGCATCTTTAGGATTCTCTATGTATAATATCATGTCATCTGCAAACAGTGACACTTTTACTTCTACCTTTCTAATTTGGATTCCTTTTATTACTTTTTCTTCTCTCATTGCTGTGGCTAAATCTTCCAAAACTATGTTGAATAATAGTGGTTAGAGTGGGCAACCTTGTCTTCTTTCTGATCTTAGAGGAAAAGGTTTCAGTTTTTCACCACTGAGAATGATGTTGGCTGTGGGTTTCTCATATACAGCCATCACTATGTTGAGGTAGCTTCCCTCTATGCCTACTTTTTGGAGAGTTTACATCATAAATGGACATTGAATTCTGTCAAAACTTTTTCTGCATCTATTGAGATTTTCATATCCTTCATCTTGTTAATATGGCGTGTAACATTGATAGATCTGCGTATATTGAAGAATCCTTGAATTCCTGGGATTAACCCTACTTGATCATGGTGTATGACCCTTTTAATGTGTTGTTGGATTCTGTTTGCTACTATTTTGTTGAGGATTTTTGCATCTATGTTCATCAGAGATATTGGCCTGTAGTTTTCTTTCTTTGTGACACCTTTGTCTGCTTTTGGTATCAGGGAGACAGTGGCCTCATAGAATGAGTTCAGGAGTGTTCCTCTCTCTGCTATATTTTGGAAGACTTTGAGAAGGATAGGTGTGAGCTCTTCTGAAATTGTATGATAGAATTCGCCTGTGAAGCCATCTGGTCCTGGGCTTTTGTTTGTTGGAAGATTTTTAATCACAGTTTCCATTTCAGTGCTTGTGATTGGTCTGTTTATATTTTCTATTTCTTCCTGGTTCAGTCTCAGAAGGTTGTGCTTTTCTAAGAGTTTGTCCATTTCTTCCAGGTTGTCCATTTTATTGGCATAGAGCTGCTTATAGTAATCTCTCATGATGCTTTGTATTTCTGCAGCGTCAGTTGTTACTTCTTTTTCAGTTCTAATACTTTTGATTTGATTCTTCTCTCTTTTTTTCTTGATGAGTCTGGCTAATGGTTTATCAATTTTGTTTATCTTCTCAAAGCACCAGCTTTTAGTTTTACTGATCTTTGCTATCATTTCCTTCATTTCTTTTTCATTTATTTCTGATCTAATCTCTATGATTTCTTCCCTTCTGCTAACTTTAAGGGTTTTTTTTTGTTATTCTTTCTCTAATTGCTTTAGGTGTAAGGTTCGATTGTTTATTTGAGATTTTTCTTGTTTCTTGAGGTTGGACTGTATTGTTATAAACTTCCCTCTTAGAACTGCTTTTGCTGCATTCCATAGGTTTTGGGTCGTCGTGTTTTCATTGTCATTTGTTTCTAGGTATTTTTGATTTCTTCTTTGATATCTTCAGAGACATCCTGCTTATTTAGTAGCATATTGTTCAGCCTCCATATGTTTGTCTTGTTTACAATTTTTTTCCGGTAATTTATATCTAGTCTCATTAGTGTTGTGGTCGGAAGAGATACTTGATATGATTTCAATTTTCTTAAATTTATCAAGGCTTTGTGACCCATGATATGGTCTATCCTGGAGAATGTTCCATGAGCACTTGAAAAGAAAGTGTATTCTGTTGTTTTTGGATGGAATGTACTATAAATATCAATTAAGTCCATTCTGTTTAATGTATCATTTAAAGCTTGTGTTTCCTTATTTATTTTCATTTTGGATGATCTGTCCATTGGTGAAAGTAGGGTGTTAAAGGCTCCTAGTATGATTGTGTTACTGTCGATTTCCCCTTTTATGGCTGTTAGCATTTGCCTTATGTATTAAGGTGCTCCTATGTTGCGTGCATAAATATTTACAATTGTTATTTCTTCTTCTTGGATTGATCCCTTGATCATTATGTAGTGTCCTACTTTGTCTCTTGTAACAGTCTTTCCTTTAAAGTCTATTTTGTCTGATATGAGAATTGCTACTCCAGCTTTCTTTTGATTTCCATTTGCATGGAGTATCTTTTTCCAACCCCTCACTTTCAGTGTGTTTGTGACCCTAGGTCTGAAGTGGGTCTCTTATAGATAGCATACGTACGGGTCTTCTTTCCGTATCCATTAAGCCAGTCTATGTCTTTTGGTTAGAGCATTTAATTCATTTACATTTAAGGTAATTATAAATATGTATGTTCCTATTACCATTTTCTTAATTGTTTTGGGTTTGCTTTTGTAGGTTTATTCCCTCTCTTTTGTTTCCTGCCTAGAGAAGTTCCTTTAGCATTTGTGGTAAAGCTGGTTTTGTGGTGAATTCTCTTAACTTTTGCTTATCTGTAAAGGTTTTAATTTCTCTGTCGAATCTGAATGGGATCCTTGCTGGGTAGATCAATCTCGGTTGTAGGTTTTTCCCTTTCATCACTTTAAATATGTCCTGCCACTCCCTTTTGGCTTGCAGAGTTTCTGCTGAAAGATCAGCTGTTAACCTTATGGGGATTCCATTGTATGTTATTTGTTGCTTTTCCCTTGCTCCTTTCATAATTTTTCTTTGTATTTAATTTTTGATAGTTTGATTATTATGTGTCTTGGCGTGTTTCTCTTTTGGTTTATCCTGTATGGTACTCTCTGTGCTTCCTGGACTTGACTGACCATTTCCTTTCCCTTGTTAGGGAATTTTTCAACTATAATGTCTTCAAATATTTTCTCAGACCCTTTCTTTTCTTCTTCAGGGACCCCTATAATTTGAATGTTGATTCTTTTAATGTTGTCCCAGAGTCTCTGAGACTGTCCTCAATTCTTTTCATTGTTTTTTCTTTATTCTGCTCCCTGGGAGTTATTTCCACCATTTTATCTTCCAGGTCACTTATGCGTTCTTCTGCCTCAGTTACTCTGCTATTGACAGAGTATTTTTAATTTCAGTAATTGTGTTGTTCATCACTGTTTGTTTGCTCTTAGTTCTTCTAGATCCTTGTTAAACGTTTCTTGTATTTTCTCCATTCTGTTTCCAAGATTTTTGATCATCTTTACTGTCATTACTCTGAATTCTTTTTCAGGTAGGTTGTCGATTTTGTGTTCATTTATTTGGTCTTGTATGTTTTTACCTTGCTTCTTTGTGTGTAACATATATTTTTGTCGTTTCACTTTTTTTCTTTTTCATGGGTGGTGCTGTATTCCTGTCTTACTGGTTGTTTGGCCTGAGATGTCCAGCACTGGAATTTGCAGGCAGTTGGATAGAGCTGGGTTTTGGTGCTGAGATGAGGACCTCTGGGGAGCCTCACTCCAATTGATATTCTCCAGGGTCTGAGGTTCCCCATTAGTCCAGTGGTTTGGACTCCTACCTCCCACCACAGGAGTTCAGGCCTGACCTTTGGGCTGGGAACCAAGACCCCGCAAGCTTCATGGCACAGTTTAAAAAAATAAAAAAAGAAGAATGAAAGGAGCAGTACAATATCAAAGAATAAAAAATAACATAAAATTAGAAAGATAAAAATATATTAGGAAAAGTATAACTATAACTGAAACAACTGCAAGAAGGTAAAATAAAAGCACCACAGAAAAAAGAAAAAAAAGGGGCAGGGAGGCCAAAAGGAGAGAACAATCACATAGTATAAAAATAAAATATAATTAGAAAAATAAAAACTAGGAAAAATAAAAATATAAAAGAATCAACAATAATGAATCAACAATGTAAAACAGAACCCCAATCTAAAAGAGGAAAAAAAAAAAGCCTTGGCTCTGGAGGCAGAGTTCAGACGGGTGTGGAACTTAGGCAGAGGTGGGTTTTTGTGTGGGGCAGGACCTAGGCAGGTTGGGGAGGTGACGTTCAAGCGTGGGGCAGGCCCTCTGCTTAGGACCTGCACAGAAGGGTAGAGGCAGTACGTCGAAAGGAGGGCCTCTGGAGTGTGGTGTTCTGGGGTTTGGAGGTAGAGCCCTGGGTGAGGGTGTGTGGGTAGGATTTACACCCAGCTCTTTGGAGGGGGTCCCAGAGGGGGTCTCCCAGTGTAGAGGCGGGGCCCTGGGTGGGGGTGTAGGGGAGGGGCTTGGGTTCTGCACAGCAGGAGGGCGGCTCCAAGCTCAGAGGATTAGGCCCTGGAGCCCAACAGGCTCCCCCATGCCTAAGTGGACAGGCAAAGTACTGCCCCCATTCCCTTCCATTCCTTTGTGCTCCTTCCCCACTGTCTCCCCCGTCGCTCCTGGACCCCTAACCGTGGGTGGGTCCCACTGTGTGTCGGAACTCCTTCCCTCCCCCAGCCACCCCTCAGGAGTGCTGGTCCCGGAGGTCCGGCCTTTACTTTTGCTCCCCCTTCCCTCCCTCCCACTTCCTTAGGACCTGTGCGGCTGGAGGAGGCCTAGGTGGGCAGAGGATAAGGCCTGGGGTCTCAGGAGGTTCCTGGGGGCCCAAGTGGGCAGGGGAAACCTGGCCATGCTCTCTTTTGATCCTCTGCCCTCCCAATGGTTCCCCAATTTCCCCCTTCGGGCATGGGATCCCTTCCCCTCCCCCAGCCACCTCTCAGGAGTGCCAGTCCCATCCGGCCTCCACTTCTCCTCCCCCTCACTCCCCCCACGCCCCATGTCCTACCCGGCCGCCGGGGGTTCCTCCCATCCCTTTAGGTGCCCATGTCCCCCAGGGGTGCCTGGCAGGTGCCCTAGTTGTGAGGAGATGGGTATTCCGTGTCCTCCTAGTACGCCATCTTGACTCTGTCAGTATACCACTCCTTATTTATCCATTTATCTGTTGGTGGGCACAAAGGTTGCTTCCCTATCTTGGCTATTGTAAATAATGCTGCAATGAACATAGGCGTGCAGATATCTTTTTGAATTAGCGTTTCGATTTTCTTCATGTAATATCCAGGAGTGGAATTGCTGGATTGTATAGTAGTTCTATTTTTATTTTTTTTAGGAATTGCCATACTCTTTTCCACAGTGGCTGCACCAATTTACATTCCCATTAACAGTGCATGAGGGTTCCCTTTCCTCCACATCCTGTCTGACACTTGTTATTTGTTGTCTTCCTAGAAATAGCCATTCCAACAGGTGTGAGATGATATTTCATTGTGGTTTTGATTTGCATTTCTCTGATGATTAGTGATGTTGAGCATCTTTTCATATGTCTGTTAGCCATCTCAAAATACAGTTATTTTAAACAAAAGTATGTTAACATATAATGGATGTATTACTGCTGTTTTAAGTGAATTAATAAATACTTAAGATTTTTCTCAGTTTTAATTTGTAATGTGGTAAATATTAGTAGAAATAACCCATACAAACAAAGTCTCTTTGAGATGCTCAATAACTTTTAAAAATATAAAGGAGTTATGAGTCAAAATATTTGGGAATCATTATTATACATTAACAGATTAAAATTGAGAAATTAAACTTCTCAAAAGATACAGAAAATGCATCTTATAAAATTAAACATATTTTCTGATAAATAAGCAGGAATTATTCTTAATAATCTTCATCACAGATTTATTCAAACTATATTCAGATGTAGAAAGAAAAGTTTCTACCTGACTGAATAATCTGAAAATTTACACTTTCAAATCAATAATAATTTGGTCTTTTCAAGTTTAATGATCTTTCTTTTTTCATTTAAATAGTCAATATATGTAGTAGCCAAGGTTTAGATTCCTATTTGTTGCTGAATTTAAAAGTCTTTTTAGAGATTCTCTCCCCTGAATTAAATGCTTTCAGAATGCCACTTCTTTCTTCTCCTCAAGGAGCATCTGGGGATTGAGGATGTCCACTCCATCTTTATGAAAGCACAGAAGATCTGTGCTTGGATGCATATGGTGTCTTAAAAATTCACTTTCTGCTACAGTTTCCATCTGGACTGTTATCTGGGTTGGCAACTCTCAAGTGTGATATTGATAGGTTCCACTGGGAATTTTGAATTATATTGGGATACAGTATCTGAGTGAATGCCTTGGCCATTTTCACATGCTCTCTGCTCTCTGATTAGTCCTCTAGGTGTCCACAGACCCTTTCAGAACTTATGCTTTTTTTTCATTTGGGTCAGCAGTGAATTGCCTCACACCGGAGGCAGAGTGCATGAGCCCAGGAGCTTGCCGTTGGACTCTGCAATATTCTTCAACATTTATTCAGGAGTTTTTATTTTTTAAAAATTTTTATTGGAGTATAGTTATTTACAATGTTGTGTTAGTTTCAGGTGTACAGCAAAGTGAACCAGTTACATGTATACATATATACACTTTTTTTTTTTTAAGATTCTTTCCCCATATAGGCCACTAGAATTTTGAGTAGAGTTCCCTGGGCTATATAGTAGATCCTTATTAGTTATTTATTTTATACATAGCAGTGTGTATATGTCAATCCCAATCTCCCAATCTATCCTTCCCCCCCTTCCCCCCGGTATTCAGTTTTTAAAGCAACACTTCCTCATCAATGATCAGTGTGAAGGAGTGGATAGAGGAAACCAAAACCTGGCATATTAATCACTGTCCTACTGTTGTCTCCCCTCTATACTCACTCCCCATCTCTTGGGAACAGAGGGACAAGCTTTACTCCCCTTCCAGTTTTACTGGGACCACCCTTGACTTCCTCCTCTTCCTTCTTGATTCCATTTTCCCTGATAAGCTCTCATACTAATAAGAGAAAACAAAGCAGAACTTACAATATTTCAAAAATTATATATCTATTATGTTTATATTTTTATATAACCTGAGAAGAGATGAAGAGTTTATATTTTTATATAACCTGAGAAGAGATGAGTTTATAACCTGAGTTTATATTTTTATATAACCTGAGAAGAGATGAAGAGTTTATATTTTTATATAACCTGAGAAGAGATGAAGAGAGAAGATGTTTATATAACCTGAGAAAAAATCTATAGCAAACTTTACACCAAATAATACTAATCATTATACCAAATAATAAAATGTTAAAAACATTTATAGGAAAGTCAAGAACAAAACATGGATATTCAATATCATCTGTAATATTCAATGTTTGCCTGCAGTTCTTACATAACACTCTGAGACATTAAAAAAAAAGAGGTGTAAATAAAATGGAAGAGACGTAACAGATATATTTACACTATTGTTATGGCCAATTTGGAAAAACTAAGAGAATTATTGGTCACATTGGTGTTGAATAAATGTGTAAGAATTTTTAGTAAGGTTGTCTGCTGTAAAATAAATATGAGAATGTCAGTAGCTTCAGAATGCCTTTAAAAAGCAAGTAAATTAAAATAAAGTTCCCAGTAGCAATATATCAGCGCAAGTGAGAACTTTCCTGTTCCTTCTTTTATTTCTCCCTTCCCTCTCCTTTCTCAGAAACTACAGTTAACACACTGGAGAGGAAAAACAAGTAAAGAAAGAAGAAGCCAGAAGTCAAAAGAGGAGACCTTTGCTGATCAAATAATCCCTTCCTGCAGTACCTATCTGGGAATGGCAGATATACTTAAAATTAATTTCAAAGCTTTCATTATATAATGGTGCCAGACAATTTAATTTGTGAAATGAGATGATGTCTTAATTTATAATGTAAAAACATGACATGTGATTACAAAAATCCTGACACCACCTGAGCTTTCATGCAAGGCAATGGGAAAAAATTCTACTGAATGTGTCTTAAAGAAACATGGAAGACAAAACTAAGTTGCTTTGTAATTTCATCTATGAGTAATGCTAGTTCAGCTTACTGGTTATGTTATTTCATAAAAGTATATGTCTCTTACTGTCTGACTTTATTCCATCATAAAATAGGTTATGTAGAACATATTTTACATAAGCAAGTCATCAAATCATGGATCTTTGCTTTGGCAAATGTCAGGAAAATTTGGAAATAATTTTTAAAAACTGTAAATTTCTGATATCAAAATGTGCATGTGTACTAACTAGAAGGAATTGCAAGTACTTTTGCAATGTATCAACAATACGGATTATTTTAAATAATAAAAGAGTAGTTGTAATAGGAAACCATACACTTTTACATCTTTAAGATACTTACACTATTTATTATATATACCTATAAAATCTTATCTT